>NW_028270142.1:142743667-142811167 GCF_037043375.1 Chiloscyllium plagiosum
AGCTGCCCCCTTCCTGGTCAGTGGTGCTAATAAACCACCAGATATATGGCTCAACTTTGTGCTATGTTTTCCATGAACTAACATATAGGACAGCACTTGGACAGTACTGTACTGATGGGGGTAATTTAACACAGTAAGCCATGCAGTGATGGCACATCTGTCTTACCTACTAGTCAAAAAGGCCAGAGTGCTATCTGTTTTCTGATTCTGTTCGGTGCTCGTTACATAATGCTCATAATGTACTCCCTCCCGTGCCCAAACACCTCCTGTTTCTAGGTTTTCATGTTTAGAGAGTGCCCTGTCCTACTCTGCTTTGGTCCAAACTGCATGACCCCATGTTGAGATTCATTAGCCACAGTTTTAACCATTACAAATTTTTCACCAATGCCTCTATCTAATGCCTTGCCTGTTGACACTGCCCAGGACGTTGCTTGTTTTGGAGTGAGAGCATGTTAATTCCACCAGCAGGAATGTTGTTGCTGGATGTTGGATAATGATTTAAGATGGTTGACCGAAGAACCCGAGGGGAGATAAGAAAGAACAAATTCTTGCAGTGACTTGGAATGTGTTGTCTGAAAGGGTACTGGGAACATGTGATTGTATGGGTTAGGATCAGGAAGAAGGCCATTCAGCCCCTCAAGCCTTCTGTACCATTCACAAGGTCATGGCTGTTCCAGTTGTAACCCTGAATCTACATTCCTGCCTTCCCCCTCACTAACGACCTCTACATTAAAAAATCTTCAAGGACTCTGCTTCCTCCAGTCTCTCAGAGAAAGACTTTCAAAGACCCATTACCCTCCGAGAAAGAAATATTCACTTTCCTCCCTGGTTTATTTGAGCAGCCCCTTGGTTTTTAAACAGTGGTGCTCAGTTCTACCATAGAGGAAACACCCTCTCCACGTCCACCCAGTCAGTACCCTTCACGCAGTCACCCCTTACTCAGGGGAGCAATGGTCTATTGGTATTTTCACTGGACTGTTCACAGAGAGATACAGGCAATGTTTGAATCCTGCCATGGCAGATGGCAAAAAATCTGGAATTAATAGTTAAATGATGGCCATGAATCCATTGTCGATTGTCGGTAAACCCATCTAGTTACTAATGTCCTTTAGTGAAGGAACCCGCCATCCTTACCTGGTCTGGCCACTGCAAGGTGGTTGACTCTCGACTGCCCTCTGGGCAATTAGGGGTGGGCAAGAAATATTGCCTGATCAGCAATGTCCTCATCCTGTGAATGAATAAGGAAAAATCTAACCCCTCAGCGGATGCAAGCCTTGTCTGTATCAATATTTCCTCAAAACACAACCTGCCCATTCCAGGTAGCAGTCTGGTAAACCTCTTCTGAACTACTACCAACTTACTAACATCCACCCTTCAGCAGGAAGATTAATGATGCACATAGTCCTTCCACCAACACCCTGTATAAACGGGGTCTCGTACTCTTCTACACAATTCCCCTTATCAAATGTATCACATAATTCAACATGAGAGGAGTACAGTAAGTAACTGCTGCAAGATGAGAGGGCCAATGTGGAAGAGTAGTAGACCATTCAGCCTGTTTGAAGAGATAGTGATGTTAATCCCAAAAGAGGAATTGGGAGAATACTTGAGGGGGAAAGGGCAGTGGGGAAAAGAGCAGGATGAACTGGGACTGAGGGGAAAGAAGAGGTGGCCAAACAGAACTCTGAGCTAGTACTGACATGATGGGCCAAATAACCTCTTTCAGATCATTCAGTGACTCCCATTTCCTTGCCTAATAAGGGATATCATTTCTGGTCGCTCCCAGGACAATTCTGAGCAACCCCAGATGGGTATCTGAGGGAAGGGTGGGCCAGTCTTTGTGCAGTGATTGATTTAACTGCCAGCACTCGTTTTATCTCACTTTCATCCCTCACCTGCTGACTGGTCACCTACAGTTGTACTGGCAGGTATCTGGAGCCCCAAGACACCATTCCTTCACCTCACCAACAACTTCCCTGCATTTCTGTAGCGGCACTGTCCTTCCATTCCGAATAGGTTCGACAGACTGGGTGTCAAACAAGGACTGACCTGGAACCCTGGAAATCAGAGGGTTGGAAAAAGGAGCTCTGTTTGTGAGGAGTATTTAGGAAGATGGAAGGCAGGCAGATGGGTCAAGAGAGCGTGCTCACAAGTGGGTGGGTGGGTGGGTGTGGGGTGGGGGGGGGAGCGAAATGTCGAAAATAAGAGCAGGAGTGGGCCATTCTGCCCTTCAATATGATCATGGCTGATCTTCCAACTTAGTCCCCTGTCCCCACTTTTTCCCAATATCCTTTGATCCCCTTAGCCCAAAGAACTATATCTAATGCAAATATTTTCAACTGAACCACTTCCTGTGGTAGAGAATCCCACAGGCTCCCCACTCTCTGGGTGAAGACGTTTCTCCTCATCTCAGTCCGAAATGGCCCACCCCGTATCCTTAGACTGTGACCTCCCCCCCCGGTTCAGTGTCGGTGCACAACAACAGGCAGGGAGGACATGGATGTATTTTGCAGATTCTGCAGTAAGTCTTAACCCCTGGATTTGATTCACTAGAAAGAGCGTAACTGAGAAATGAACCCCCCCCCACCTTCGCGTCAGCCACCCGACACGCTACACATGCTTTCAGTTAGCAGGAAATCTGCACCTTGTATGTTTAACGGTTCATGGTTTATGGCTGAGGGGACGGTAGGGTCAACACATTTGGTGGTACTGCATTGTTGAGAAGGTTGGAAAAGCAAACCCAGCACATTCCAGTAGCACTTTGTAAAAAGACTCTTGAATCTTCAAATTAATACCATGTAATCACTTTGTGCAGTGTACTGTTAAGTTTGTTTTATAGACAGCTCAGTCTCTGCGCGTTCCCCCACAAAACAATCAGTTTGGCCTCCTCATCAAATTCTGTTTTATGTAGCTCATTGCTGTCTCCACCTTTTTGTGTGGCTATGTATCATGCCCCGTATCATAGAGTCATAGAGATGTACAGCACGGAAACAGACCCTTAGGTCCAACCCGTCCATGCCGACCAGATATCCCAACACAATCTAGTCCCACCTGCCAGCATCCAGCCCATACCCCTCCAAACCCTTCCTATTATATACCCATCCAAATGCCTCTTAAATGTTGTAATTGTACCAGCCTCCACCACATCCTCTGGCAGCTCATTCCATACACGTACCACCCTCTATGTGAAAAGGTTGCCTCTTGGGTCTCTTTTATATCTTTCCCCTCTCACCCTAAACCTATGCCCTCTAGTTCTTGAACTCGCAACGGGCAAACATAACCACTTGCTTCAGTGATAAGCGCAGGATATTAACAGAAACGTTAGCATCTTTCAAGTCAGAGTATTCGGTCCATCCTGCCTGTGCAAGCCCTTTGAAAGACTGGTCCAGTGCCTCCTGTTCATACCCCCAAACATCTGTTCCCACTGTCCTGCAATTATTTGAAATGTGGATCCAAATCTCCCTTGACAATTAAAGAGTAAAGGTGGACTGAAGGAATATTCAGAATGATTCATTCATGAAATCTGGGCATCATTCAGCATTTACTGCCCGTCCCTAATTGCCCCTTGAGAAGGTGGGGTTGAGCTGCCTTCTTGAACCGCTGCAGTCCATGTGCTGTAGGTAGACCCACAATGTCCTTAGGGAGGGAATTCCAGGATTTGCCAAGAACAGCAATATAAGGATAGCGCTACGCATTCCAGATCCCAATTGTGTTTTTTCTTGTGAGGCAAGAAACCGTGGGCTAGCAGCAATCCATTTTTTTTATGGTAAGATTTTTGCAGGTTACTTTTATCTTGAGCGTTTCTCCTTTGCCAATCACTTGCTAAATTCCATCCGATTTTAAAGTTGCTTCAGTAAAGGCGAGCTTGTTTTTTCAGGCAGTGTGTCAGAAAGCATTGAGCAGCCCTAATGGGAGATGTGTTTATTTTGCCTGTTCGGTTGCTTTGGGTTTTATTGGCTTATTTTAAATGATCCTTTTGTTGCTCTCTGCTCTGGGTCATTTGACGTCGCAAGTGTTTCAGTGGAGACTTGCTCAGCATGTTCATTGGAACCTTTATCTGAGTAAAGAACAATGCCACTTGCTCTCTGCCAATGTTTCTGCTGTTTGAGGAGCCCACCCCAATGTCCTACCAGGTATTGAAAGGGTTAATGCCGCAGCCTGTACTGTATTAAGCTCCGTCCAGAGGGATGACATCATGAGAATTTGGCTAGGGATTGGCAGGAAACACTGCTGTGCCACTGCGGTTCTGTCCCAACCTCTGAGCTGGAAAGTTCAGGTCTCACCTACCCTGAGGTGTGTCATAGCACGTCTCAACAGGTTGATGTGAAAAGATATTTTATTGAGTGATTGGGCGTGGGCATTGCTGGCTGGGTCCAGCATTTACTGCCTGTCCCTGCAGAAGGTGGGGGTGAGCTGCCTTCTTGAACTACTGCAGTCCACGTGCTGTAGGTAGACCTCTCTCCTCTCTCTTTCCTTTTCTCCTCTCCTCTCTTTTCTCTCCTCTCCTCTCCCCTGTCTCTCTCTCTCTCTCTCTCTTTTCTCTCCCCCAGCTCTGCCATTTAATATGATCATCCAATTTGATTTCCTATTTCTGTTTGTCCCCCATACCATTTGATTCCCTTTAGCCTTGAGAATCGTATCCAGCTCCTTAGGCCAGTGTAGATCTGATGGGCCGAAGAGCTTTTCTTGGTTCTGCAGAGCCCTGTGACTTGTCCTTCAGGACAATCAATGTTTTGGCCCCAATCGCTTCCTGAAGCAGAGAATCCCACAGGCTCCGCACCCTCTGGGGGAAGACATTTCTCCTCAACTCAGTCCGAAATGACGTCCTCTGTATCCTTAGACTGCGACTAACCTTTCTGGTTACTGCACCAAAGACCACAAAAGTTGACTATAGAATGTAAACGTAACAATCCCCCAAAATACAGCAGGTCACTGTACATATTCATTTGTCAGGAAGCTAAATTTTTAATACTTTTGTCGTTTTAAAATAGTTTCAATTTTTCAAGTTGCACCTAACTTCTGAATCTGATTGCCAAAATCCTGGAAAGATTAGATTAGATTAGATTACTTACAGTGTGGAAATTGAGTCTTAACTTTTCTATTGCCTTTCCCAAGCTCTAGACAGTTAATGCTGTCCGTATTGGCGAGTGTTATAAAATAACGGACATGGCAACCAATTTACCGACAGCCAGCTCCCACAAACAGCAGTGATGACTAAGCAGTTGGTTTGTTAGTGATGCGTCTGAGATTCAAGTATTGACCAGGCCAGTGGGAACAGCTTTGCCCGTGCTGTGCCTCACGACAGCACCGCGGAATCTTCCTGTGCCCCGAAGAGGGTAGATGGACTCTCTGTTTGAATGACTTGCTGCATGTGTTGACCTATTTGTGGGATTTCTGAATGCTTCACCCGAAGTCATGCTTCTGACTTTGCACCGTTTAGAAAGTATTCTGTCTCGGGGTGATCAGGTATTTCCCAAAGCTGATCTCCTCAGCCACCTTCTACATCCATCTCCTTTGTGCGTCCCCTGCCTACAGTAAAAATTGTGGCCCCTCAAACCTGGACGTAGTTCGCTTTCCCTCCTGAACAAGTCAGCAACAAATCATGGCAAAAACCTTAAAGTCCCAGTGCAGATTGCTGAAACCTAATCACCACCACAACTTCCAAACAGCCAACAATCATGTCCCATAACCAATTCCGTATCCAATAGTTTGCTTCCAATTCCAAGTGCCTTTTTTTTTAAAACCAACAGTCCCTCATATGGAACCTTACCAAGTACCCTCTGACATTTCTGTACATATATTATCTGTAGACGTGCGCTATCTGCCATGGTAGCTTTATGTATTAAGTGTGTATCACTCTTCACAAAGCTGTACCATCTCCTTCTTACTTTATTCTTCTCTGTGTTTTGCTTTTTTGATTAGATTAGATTTCCTACAGTGTGGAAACAGGCCCTTCAGTCCAACAAGTCCACACCGACCCTCCGAAGACTAACCCATTCAGACCCATTTCCCTCTGACTAATGCACCTAACACTATGGGCAATTTAGCATGGCCAATTCACCTGACCTGCACATCTTTGGACTGTGGGAGGAAACCGGAGCAAACCCATACAGACACGGGGAGAACGTGCAAACTCCACACAGACAGTTGTCCGAGGCTGGAATCGAACCTGGGACCCAGGTGCTGTGAGGCTTCAGTGCTAACCACTGAGCCACCATGCCACTCTAGTGCACCCCTGCTTCCTTCCGGTTTCTCAGAGACTGTAATGAACAGCAGATTCCAGTAGCTAACTGCCCCGCGTTGGACTGATAGATGGATAATTTCACAGCTTCTCTCTATCAACCTTCTGAAATATTGGAACATTGTTGGCTGTTTTCCAATCTAAGAGGGCAACTCCAGAATGGAGTGGCTCCACAGAATTGCGGCAACATAGGAAGAGGTGATTTGGCCCATCGTGTCTGCACTAGCTCTCCAGGCGCCTAGTCAACTCAGTTCCGTACACCTGCCCTTTCTCGTAACTTGTCTTCGGAACAGATTTTTCATATCTTCTAACATACTGATGTCTACAGTTTGCTCACAGTCCAGATTATGTAGTTTGCACCATATTTCAGATCTTCTGTTCACTGCAAAAGAGAAAGCGGAGAGTTGCTTTGGTGTGGAGGACTTTATCATTTAAGGGTTCAAGAGGGTAGCCTGTGTTTTTAGAGGGAGAGGGAGTCGGGGCAAAAGGGGGCGCAAAGGGCTTAGAAAACCCTTACAATTCCTTCAGCTGCTTTCAGTATCTCTGGGGCAAAAGAGTGAAAGATTTGTTACTGAAAGGAAAACGTTAGCACAACAGGGGGTTAGCGGTATGTCTTAAAGTTGGAACTCAGGATTAAAGACAACTTTGTAGTTTTGTTAGATTCTCAGATGTTTGGTTTTACTGATTGGTTGTGGGTCTGTGCCTTTTAAAAACAAATTATATATTTATATCTCGCGATCCAGTTAACCCGAGAGTGCGATAATTTGTTGTAAACTTGAGTTTTTAATTTATCAAATCCGACGCAGAATCTGTTCCCCTCTTTCACTACCACATCCTTTCTTCTGCCGTTTTCTGTCCTGGGTCTTTAGTGAAACCCCTGCTTTTGTCATGCAGAGCTAAGGTCAGAGATTAGCGAAGTGATGCTGAAGTGATTGTGAACTCTCTAACTCCCCTGGGTCTTCAGTAGGTCCTGACAGGTTTTTCTTAGAATCCGGTTAAATTTGTGCGGCATTTTATCCAGACAATGTGTATGCTTTTCGAGATTGGGATTTGAGTTTGGTTGAGGCACATTTCTTTGAGTGTGTGAAATATTCAACTGAGCCCTCACTTTAGTTTTAATAACAGAATGAGACTTAATTTTATTTCAGCCGTACAGTTTCTTTTTCCGAATCGTTTCAAGACGTTGAAGACCTAATTTAGCGTTGTTTATTTAAAATCTAAGTTTCCAATGTCCTAACTGCAGCTCCCCACATTTCTCACCCAGACTAATTCTCTGAGTCCATTCTGTTTTAGGGTTGTGTGTGCACCTTTATTGTCTGTGTTCCTGCTTCCTTTCTTGTCTCTTGTGAGCCTAGTAACCCCTCGCTGTCAGGAATGAGAGGAATTCTTCCCCACTGACCTTTCCGACAAAGGATTGCTAACGGTTCTCTCGCTCAGCATTTGTACACTTGCCTACTCATTTGGACTCGAGTGTGGAATGTTTCAAGGGGTCGATGGCAAGTGATGTGCAAAAGAAAATATGTGGCGTTTTTATGTGTGGTCAAATGGACCTACCTTTGGTCTCCCAGCTGAGAGGTGAAACAGACCAGAAACAGCTAAGGGCCTGTGCCCGAAACGTCGAATCTCCTGTTCCCTGGATGCTGCCTGACCTGCTGTGCTGTTCCAGCAATAAAGTTTCAACTTTGATCTCCAGCATCTGCAGACCTCACTTTCTCCCAGAAACAGCTAAGACTTAAGTGGGCTCTGACATGACATTGTTATCTCTGTGTGATTTGTTTCCTTTATTTTTTAAAAAAGCTGAGACAATACTTCTGGATGCTTCAGTCTGGTTTTGTGTTTTAAAAAAACGTATGTTTTTAAAACATGAAATACATGCGCCACATTTTGCTGAGTGCAGTCAGCAGCTCTGTAGCCTGTTTGGGAGAGGGGGGGGGGGGGGTGGGGGGTGTGTAGGGGCTGAGTGAGGTTGGAACTTTGCCCTCCAATGCAGTTCCCAGTTTTGTGTCCTGTTAACCCATGGCAAAACGCCCAAGCTAAATGAGTTGAGTCCCACGGTCCTTATCTTCAAGCAGACTGCTTAGAATCACAACACACATCCAGGGCCAAAACAGAAACCGCTGGAAAAGCTCAGCTGGTCTGGCATCATCTCTGGGAGAGAAATCAGAGTTAACGTTTCTGGTGCGGTTGACAAGATTTCATTTTTTTGCTCACTTTAAATTTCGATGGTCCAAAGCAGGGAAATGGGGTTGAGAAACCCATCAGCCATGATTGAATGGTGGAGCAGACTCAATGGGCTGAATGGCCTCATTTCTGCTCCTATTTCCTTGTGGTCCCAAACCCGTTGTTCACATCATAACTCACCACAAATCCTGTTCCTCCCTCCTCCTTCCCAGCCTTGTGCTCGATTGCTTGCTTTCTGGTCAACCAAGCCGTCATTTTTAAACAAGAAATGGTTATGGAGCCCACACTCTCCCTATCTCAGTCTCCTCCAGTCCGGTAAAGCTCTGTGCTTCTCCAGTTCACGTTCCCTTGACTGACCCTCTCCTCCCTGATTTTAACTGCACCATCTTTGTCATCCACATGACCTCAGTCACTGCGACTCAGCCTCTGGAATTACCTCCATCATTCTTTCCAGCTCATTGGGATTGGCTTGCTTGTTCTGGTCACCCGGTTATAGGAAGGAGATTACCAAAGGGCTCAGAAGAGATTTACCAGCATGTTGCCGGGTATGGAAGGTTTGAGCTTTAAAGAAAGGCTGGGGCTTTTATCGCAGGAGCATAGGAGGTTGAGAGGCGACCTTATAAAGGTTTATAACCTCTACAATTATGATATAGACAAAGGCATTCAAAGTAATATTCGTAAATTTTCTGATGACACAAAGCTGGGTGGCAGGGTGAAATGTGAGGAAGATGTTAGGAGATTACAGGGTGACCTGGACAGGTTAGGTGAGTGGACGGATGCATGGCAGATGCAGTTTAATGTGGATAAATGTATGGTTATCCACTTTGGTGGCAAGAACAGGAAGGCAGATTACTACCTCAATGGAGTCAAGTTAGATAAAGGGGCAGTACAGAGAGATCTGGGTGTTCTTGTACACCAGTCAATGAAGGTAAGCATGCAGGTACAGCAGGCAGTGAAGAAAGCTAATAGCATGCTGGCCTTCATAACAAGAAGACTTGAGTATAGAAGCAAAGAGGTCCTTCTGCAGCTGTACAGGGCCCTGGTGAGACCGCACCTGGAATATTGTGCGCAGTTTTGGTCTCCAAATTTGCGGAACAATTTTCTGGCTATTGAGGGAGTGTAGCGTAGGTTCACGAGGCCAATTCCCGGAATGGCGGGACTATCTTACGCTGAAAGATTGGAGCGACTGGGCTTGTATACGCTTGAGTTTAGAAGGATGAGAGGGGATCTGATTGAGACATATAAGATTATTAAAGGATTGGACACTCTGGAGGCAGGAGGCTTGTTTCCGCTGATGGGTGAGTCCAGAACCAGAGGACACAGTTTAAAAATAAGGGGTAGGCCATTTAGGACAGAGTTGAGGAGAAACTTCTTCACCCAGAGAGTGGTGGGTGTGTGGAATGCTCTGCCCCTGAAGGCTGTGGAGGCCCAGTCTCTGGATACCTTCAAGAAAGAATTGGATAGAGCTCTTAAGGATAGTGGAATCAAGGGTTATGGGGATAAGGCAGGAACAGGATACTGATTGTGGATGGTCAGCCATGATCATAATGAATGATGGTGCAGGCCCGAAGGGCCGAATGGCCTGCTTCTGCACCTATTGTCTGTAACATAATGAGAGGTATAGATAGTTAATGGTAGTTGTCCTTTCCTTAGGATGGGGGATTTCAAGATGGGGGGCACATTTTTAAGATGAGAGGAGAGACATTTTAAAAAAGACCAGGTAAATTTTTTACTCCGGGTGATACAAATAAGGAATGAACTTCCTGAGGAAGTGGTGGATGTGGGTACAATTACAACGTAATTGTGAAAGACATTTGGACAAGTACATGAATAGGAAAGGTTTAGGGGGAGCTGGGCCAGAAGTGGGCAGGTGGGAATTGTTTAGATAGAGATTATGTTCGGCACGGACTGGTTGGACCGAAGGGTCTGTTTTCTGTGCTGTCTGACTCTAAAACCTCCCCAATTCCGGACCTGCCAACTCTTTCCCCCCCCCCCCCCACAGACTCCTGTACCTACGATATTGAACCCTTCTCGACATTGTAGTCCTTCACCTCTCCTCTGTGCTATCCCTGTCCTGGAAAAGCATGTGTTTAGCTTTCCTGATGAGTTTAATCTCTCCATTCTGGTGTTGTCTTTGTAAATCATCTTTCTTCGTTCACTGCCCCTGAAATTGTCCCTATGCCTCGGGAGAGCGGAACTGTGTGTGTGACTCCCACGTTTGGTTAAAGGTTTCAGGCATGTGATACAGGACGTAACTTGTCAACAGGAGATAACAGACTAGAACAGTTTAGCCAATAATTGTCACGGAGCAGAGATCTAATTGAGGTGTATGTGAATGCTAAAGGGGATAGGCATAGAGAGGGTTTTTCCTCATGAGGGGAGGGGGGTAGATGTAAAATTGAGATGGGGAGGAATTACTTCCACAAGGATGTGGAAGCTTTGGAAAGGGTGCAGAGGAGATTTACTAGGATGTTGCCTGGTATGGTGGGAAGGTCCTATGAGGCTGTTTTCGTTGGAGAGAAGAAGATTGAGAGGTGACTTAATAGAGACATATAATCAGAGGGTTAGATAGGGTGGACAGGGAGACCTTTTTCCAAGTATGGTGACGGAGAGTACGAGGGGGCATAGCTTTAAATTGAGGGGTGATAGGTATAAGACAGATGTCAGAGGTAGTTTCTTTACTCAGAGTAGTAAGGGTATGGAATGCTTTGCCTGCAACGGTAGTAGATTCGCCAACTTTAAGTACATTTAAGTCGTCATTGGACAAGCATATGGACGTACATGGAATCGTGTAGGTAAGATGGGCTTCAGATTGGTATGAAAATGTGTTGCTGGAAAAGCGCAGCAGGTCAGGCAGCATCCGAGGAGCAGGAGAATCGACGTTTCGGACATCCTGAAGAAGGGCTCATGCCCTGAATCGTCGATTCTCCTGCTCGGATGCTGCCTGACCTGCTGTGCTTTTCCAGCACCACGCTCTCGACTCTGATCTCCAGCATCTGCAGTCCTCACTTTCTCCTTCAGATTGGTATGACAGGTCAGTGCAACATCGAGGGCCGACGGGCCTGTACTGCGCTGGAATGTTCTATGTTCTCTTAAAGGGATGTGAATCTGTGGGATTCACTGCCCCCAGAGTGTGGGAGATGCTGGGACACTGAGTAAATTTAAGGAGGGGAACAGACAGATTTTTAATCAGTAACGAGTTATGGAGGGTTATGGGGAGCGGGCAGGAAAGGGGGAGTTGAGACCGAGCTGAGATCAGCCATGATTGTATTACAGGGTGAAACAGACTTGAGGGGCTGAATGCTCCTGGTTCTTACATCCTTAAGATAACCTGCCCAATCCCAGTATCTGTGTCGGTCTCTTGTGTTCCTGTTGTCCTCTCTCTCGCCCACTGTACCACCATCTCTGCCCTGAACCTCGTAGTTTCCGAGCTCTCTGTTTTGGAGACAAAAGGTTACTGACAGCCAACAAAGCTTCTGCAGCCTCAGTGATTACACAGCAGCTTGGTTTGCAATCAGGAAAAATGCCATGAATCTGTGCCTGCTGTAAATGCAGAGACAGATTGGTTTTGTCTGTCACTTCCTCACAGTGCTGTTTCTTGGATGAGCAGAATGTTCATTGCAAACCAAGAGCAGGCAGCAAACCCTATTGTTTCAAAGTAAGCAACTCGCTGCCACTTCCAGCAACTGCAGAATGCTTCAGCAAGTCTGAGTCGCAGCTTAGTTGTGCCGCAGGGGTTTTGTCTTTTGGGATTTGTTGGCTGTGTTTGTGGAAGATATTTCTGTAGAGCCATTTTATTCCCCCCCCCCCCCCCCCCCCCCCCCCCCCATGGTATGTCGTATGTTCAGTACCCAACGAGTCTTACTCCAAGGGAAAAAAAAAATCACTTGCTCCTTGCATGCACTGAGCTTCATCTTCCGTTCCAAGGTTTAGGTGCAAAGGGAAGGATCGTCATAATTTGGAGATGCTGGTGTTGGACTGCGGTGGCTAAAGTTAAAAATCACGCAACACCAGTTATAGTCCAACAGGTTTATTTGGAAGCACTAGCTTTTGGAGCGCTGCTCCTTCATCAGGTGGTTGTAAAGGATAGAAAGGGAGTCAAGAGAGAATGGGGACTGGTGTTCTTGATTAGGGAAAGCATTTCTCCTGCGCTTAGTTTATTTCTGAGGGATCGTCCAGTGAAGCTGTATGGGTGGAACTTGGAAATAAGAGAGAGGGATGATCACCTTTCTTCAATTGGACTTCCCTCCCTCCCTCCACCCCCCTTACCCCAGTAGTCAGAAGGAAACTAAGGAGCAAATATCAAGAGTTAAGAGTAGTTTTATTTGGCATTTCTGTCATGTATGACTGATAGGATAAAAACGAGACAGCGTTTCTCTAGGACTGAGGTGCTACATTAACAATAACGCAAACTGCAGCGTAATAATGAATGAACATTAATAAAAAATCATTGTTTTAGCAGTAACTCAGTTTTACAACAAATTTCAGATGGAATAATGTGTGATTTATACAGTGTTCAGGAGCCAGATGGCTTGGGGAAAGACAGTGTTGCACAGTCAGGCCGTGAGAGACCAAATATGGAGAGAGATCTCGGATATGTTTAACAACAATAGGGTTGTAATAAAAGGGATTTTAACTTGCCAAACATAGACTTGAAGTGCCATGGTGTTAGAGTCTTGGATGGTGAGGAATTTGTTAAAAGTGTTCAAGAATATTTTGTTTATCAATCTGTAGATGTGCATGTAAGAGAAGGAGCAGAACATGACTTTTCTTGGTAAGGTGGGGCAAGTGACTGAAGTGGGCTTATGCCCGAAACGTCGATTCTCCTATTCCCTGGATGCTGCCTGACCTGCTGCGCTTTTCCAGCAACACATTTCCAGCAAGTGACTGAAGTGTTTATTGGGGGGCACTTTGCGACCAGTGATCATTATTCTCTTACTTTTAAAATAATGATGGAAAAGGATAGGCCTTGTATAAAAGTTAAATTTGTTAACTGGAATAAGATTTTAATGGTACGAGACAGGAGCTTCCAAAAGTCGATTGGAGAAGACTGTTCAAGGGTAAAGGGACAACTGACAAGTGGGAGGTTTCAGAACTGTGATAATAAGAGCTCAGAGGCAATGTGTTCCTGTTAGAGTCAAATATAAGGTTGTTAAGAGTCAGGAACAATGGATGAATGGAGACATTGAGGTTCAGATAAAAACAAAGAGTCATATATTGATACAGACAGTTGGGATCAAGTGAATCGCATGAAGAGTACAACAGGTGTAGGGACATTCTTAAGGAGTAAATCAGAAAAACAAAAAGAGGATATGAGGTAGCCTTAGCAGATAAGGTTAAATATAATCCAAAGACTTACTACAAATACACTAAGAGCAACCAGGGAGAGAATAGGGCCTCTAAAGATCAATAAAGTTGTCTATGTGTTTAACCTCAGGAGATGGGAGAGATGCTAAACGAATATTTCGCATCTGTTTTACTGCGAAGACAGAAATGGAGGCTCGAACGCTCAGGGAAATATTGATGTTTTGAAAACAGTTCACATTACATAAGAGGAGATGCTGGAGGTCATCGAAAATGTAAAGGAAGGTAAAATCTCTGGGGTCTGGCCAAGTGTATCCCCGGATGTTGTGGGAGGTTGGGGAAGAAATTGTAAGGCCTAAATGGTGGCTTAGTTGTTAAGAGGTGATTCTGAGAGGTGGGATTTACATACATTTGGAGACGCAAGGACAACGGGATCTGGACCAGGTGGGTCAATGAGCTGAGAAGTGGCAGATGGAGTTTAATTCAGATAAATGTGAGGTGCTGCATTTTGGGAAAGCAAATCTTAGCAGGACTTATACACTTAATGGTAAGGTCCTAGGGAGTGTTGCTGAACAAAGAGACCTTGGAGTGCAGTTTCATAGCTCCTTGAAAATGGAGTCGCAGGGTGATAGGATAGTGAAGAAGGCGTTTGGTATGCTTTCCTTTATTGGTCAGAGTATTGAGTACAGGAGTTAGGAGGTCATGTTGCGGCTGTACAGGACATTGGTTAGGCCACTTTTGGAATATTGTGTGCAATTCTGGTTTCCTTCTTATCAGAAAGATGTTGTGAAACTTGAAAGGGTTCAGAAAAGATTTAAAGGATGTTGCCAGGGTTGGAGGATTTGAGCTACAGGGAGAGGCTGAACAGGCTGGGGCTGTTTTCCCTGGAGCGTCAGAGGCTGAGTGGTGACCTGATAGAGATTTACGAAATTATGAGGGGCATGGATAGGATAAATAGACAAAGTCTTTTCGCTGGGGTCGGAAAGTCCAGAACTAGAGGGCATAGGTTTAGGGTGAGAGGGGAAATATATAACCGAGATCTGAGAGGCAATTTTTTCACTCAGGGTGGTACATGTATGGAATGAGCTGCCAGAGGATGTGGTGGAGGCTGGTACAATTGCAACATTTAAAAGGCATCTGGGATGGGTATATGAATAGGAAGGGTTTGGAGGGATATGGGCCAGGTGCTGGCAGATGGGACTAGATTGGGTTGGGATGTCTGGTCGGCATGGACAGGTTGGACCGAAGGGCCTGTTTCCATGCTATACATCTCTATGACTCTATGACTGATTAAGGATAGTCAGCATGGCTTTGTGCTGAGGGAAATTGTGTCTCACAAACTTAATTGAGTTTTTTGAGGAGGTTACCAAAACAATTGAGGGTAGTGCGTTAGAGGATGTTTACATGGTCTGTGACAAAGCCTTTGACAAGGCTCTGCATGGTAGACTAATTAGAAAAGTGAGATCACATGGAATTCAGGGAGAGCTTGCCAATCGGATACAGAATTGGCTTGATGGTGGCAGACAGACGTGGTGGTGGAGGGTTGTTTTTCGGACCTAAGGCCTGTGACCAGTGGTGTGCCACATGAATAGGTACTGGGTCTGCTTTCGTTTGTTATTTATATAAACAATTTGGATGATAATTTAAGGTAAGAGTTAAAAATCACACAACACTGAGTTATAGTCCAACAGATTTATTTGGAAGTGCAAGTTTTCGGAGTGCTGCTCCCTTGGTCAGGGAGCTAGTGGGGCAGACACATAGGACACAGAATTTATAACAAAGTATTGAAGTGTCAATTTAGGATCCATGGTTCGCAAGTTTGTGGATAACACAAAAATTGGTGGTGCAGTGGACAGTGAAGGTTTTACAAGATTACAAAGGAAGCTTGATCAGTGGGACAGTGAGCTGAACAGTGGCAGGTGAAGGTTGTTTTGGAGAAATGCTGGGCATTGCATTTTGTTAAAACAAGCCGGGTAAGAATTGTACAATTAGTGGGAGGGTAATGTTGTAAAACAGAGGGACCTAGGAAATCAGGTACAAAATTCATTGAAATTTGAGTTACATGTAGAATGGGTGGTTAAGAAGGCTTTTGGCATGTTATCCCTTCATTGCTCAGACCGTTGGCTGTTGGAGTTGACAATGCCCTGTTGTACAGGGGGTCGGAGAGGCCCCTTTTGGAGTACTGTATCTCCGTGCCGTCCTATAGAAAGGATATTATTACATTGGAGACAGTTCAGAAAATCTAATCTAATCTTGAACCCACTGACGTCTTACTGTTCTTTCTGCCAAAATGTGGAGGTGCCGGTGTTGGGACTGGGGTGGCCCAAGGTCAAAGGTTACACAACACCAGATTATAGTCCAACAGGTTTATTTGGAAGCACAAGCTCTCAGAGCGCTGCCCCTTTGTCAGGCAGGTAGCTACCTGGAGAAGGAGCAGGGCGAGATTTTGTTAGATTCCCTACAGTGTGGATACAGGCCCTTTGGCCCAACCAGTCCACACCGACCCTCTGAAGAGTAACCCACCCAGACCCATTTCCCCCTGACTAACACACCTAACACTATGGGCAATTTAGCATGCCCGATTCACCTGACCTGCACATCTTTTGGATTATGGGAGGAAACCAGAGCACCTAGAGGAAATCCATACAGACACTGGGAGAACATGCAAACTCCACACAGACAGTTGCCTGAGGCTGGAATCGAACCTGGGACCCTGGTGCTGTGAGGCAGCAGTGCTAACCACTGAGCCGCTCTGGGAGGGCTTGTGGTTTCAAATAAACCCGTTGGTCTTTAACCTAGTGTCTTGTGATTTTTGATTTTGCCAAAATGCACCACATTGTCCCTCTTGGCACTAAACGTTACGTGCCCATTGTCCCAGCCTGTCAGACCAATCTTACCATCTCTGCTGTTCCTCCAGGTGTGGCATCAGAGCCATTTTAGAATTTTTACTGTGTTCCAGTGTCCGGGTCTTTGAGATGTAGCTCAGTTTAAAAATACACTGGCAATACCATTGATGTTAAACTTTCAAATGGTCACACACCTAACTTTTATTAAAGCCCCACCAATCTGTGTTGCGTGTGTGGAATGAGTTCCAGAGGAAGTGGTACAATTACAATATTTAAAAGGCATCTGGATGGGTATGTGAATAGGAAGGGTTTAGAGGGCTATGGTCCAAGTGCTTGCAAATGAGACTAGGTTAGGTTGGGATATCTGGTCGGCATGGACGAGTTGCACCAAAGGGTCTGTTTCCATGCTGTACTTCTGTATGACCCCATGACTGTAATTGCAAATTATTACAGTACAAAAGGAGGCCATTCAGCCCATCTTGCCTGCAGCCAAGTGCCAATTTCCTGCTTTTCCCCATATCCCTGCTCACCATTTCTATCCAAGTAACCATTCAGAGCCCCTCAATAGATCCCCCCAACACCCGCTCACACCCACTCGCGCGCGTGCACGCACACACTCGCGTGCGCACACTCTCTCACACTCACTCACACTCTCCCACTCTCTCTCTCACACACACACTCACTCTCTCTCTCTCTCTCACACACACACACACTCTCTCTCTCACACTCTCTCTCTCTCTCACACTCTCTCACTCTCTCACACACTCTCTCTCACTCTCTCTCTCACTCTCTCACTCTCTCACTCTCTCACTCACTCACTCACTCACTCACTCACTCACTCACTCACTCACTCTTCCAGGCAGTGCAGTCCAGCCCCTAACTACTCGCTGGGTGATAAAGATTTCACCCACATCATCTTTGCTTCGTTTGCACGTTACTTTAAGTCTGCACCTGTCGTTCTTGTTCCTTTCGGAAGCAAAACAGCTTCTCCCTATGTACTCTCTCCAGCCCCTTCATGGTTTTGAAAGTATCTATTCAATCTCTCAGCCTCCTCCTCTCTTTTCTCTGACCTTTCTGGAGTATGTGTCATATCTGAATGGTGTCTAAACTTTAATTTGTGCTGCCTCTGTGCTTTGAGTGTAGGAGTTGAGACGTCATGCTGAGGTTGTACAGGACGTTAGTGAACAGGTACAGCTGGAGCACTGTGTCCAACTCTGTCACCCTCCTATAGCAGGGATACTATTAAAGCTGGAGAGGGGTCAGGAGAGATTTGCCAGGATGTTGCCCGGAAGAGAGAGGCTGAGACTTTTTCCACTGGAGCGTAGGAGGTTGAGGGCTCACCCTATCGAGGTTATAAAATCGTGAGAATGGATGAGGTATCTTTTCCCTAGGGTGGGGGCTTTCAAGACTAGGGGGCACATTTTATAAGGTGAGAGGACAGAGATTTAAAAAAAAGACATGAGGGGCAACTTTTTCACACATAGTAGTTTGCGTGCGGAATGAATTCCCAGTGGAAGTGGGTACAGACATTTGGTTAAGTTCATGAAAAGAAATGTTGGGAAGGATTTGGGTCAAATACAGGCAGGTGGGGACGAGTTTGGTTTGGGATTATGTTCGGGATGGACTGGTTGGACCGAAGGGTCTGTTTCCGTGCAATATGACTCCATGACTCTCGTTGGTATTGTGTGGAGCCTGTGTTTGTGTGGATGTACTGAAGAGGCTGTCACAGCTGTAAGGAACTCGTCCATAGGGAGAAGATAAGGCTGGCATCTGTCCCGTGTGTGTTTAACTTCATTTCATCTGATGAATTGCTCAACAGCTGGACCTGTTTGTAGGCTGTCTCTCGCGATATTTCTTTATCAAGTTATCAGATGTGTTTTATTTCAGAAAACCATTTTTGGGAAACAGTAAATCATCCAGTCCATGTCATTGTGGATATTCCGACAGTCTCTTTACTGGGGTTTCACCAAAAGTGTTGTATATATAGGACCCAGAGGAGGACCATTCGGCCCTTCGAGCTTACTATCCTAATCCTATTAGACTGCGACTGATCTTCACTTTAATCTGTCCACTGTGCATTTGTAACTGAAGTCAGTCCGTATTGGCTGTGAAATGTTGAATTTAGCTGTGCGCGCATATACGGTTGTGTTTTACCAGCCTGGCACCACTGAGCTTTCATCTTGACATTCTGCCCTATCCTAGCCCACTCCAATGATGAGGGGACACCAGTAAATGCAGTTACGGATGGGTTTTGATGTGATTTTTACACCAATCAGTGATGGTCTTCGTGGTGAATGAGACAGGCTTTTATATTCCAAATTTATTCACTGAATTCTTTCTATGTCCCCCTGTCCTGCCCCCAAAAACACTGCATCAGCTCAAGAAGGCAGCTCACCATCACCACCCCAGAATCAGTACTGCATAGGAGGCCATTTGGCCCATCGTTGCCACCATCGGTTCTTCATAGACTATCCAGGAGACTGGCCCTAGGTAATGATGCTCGTTTGGAGAGGCCATTTAGGCAGAAATGGGCTGAACCACCTCCTGAACCGTAGTAATTATCCGGTTCCTCCTGCTGTCTCCTGCCTGTGAAACCCACTGTTTCTAACCAAGTATTCATCCCCTGCCCCCTCAAATGCCTCCAGAGAATGGGGGGATGGGCAGCAAAACGCTGGCACAGTGGTTAGCACTGCTGCCTCTCAGCGCCAGGGACCTGGGTTCGATTCCAACCTGGGGCGACTGTATGTGTGGAGTTTGCACGTTATCCCCGTGTCTGCGTGGGGTGTCTCTGGGTTTCTTCCACAGTCCAAATATGCATAGGTTAGCGTGGATTGGCCGTGCTAAATTGCTCCATCTTGTTGTTGTCTGGGATCTTGCTGTGCATTTATTGGATGCAGTGCTTCTTGCAATATAAGAGTGAGCATATCATTTGGAAATGACTGCCATTGGTGGTAAAGCATTTTGGGCTGCCCTAGAGTCACAGAAGGTGCTATATAAATTCACCTATCCACTTCTCCTGTTCAAAATGGCCACCAGGATCACTTGTCTGTCTCGCTGAGCTTGCTTTGAGGTAGTTCTTTTCCACTGTGTGTTTTTGGGATGTTGTGGGAAGTGATGAGGGACAATCTGCAGTTGTAGATGGCGTGATGTTTTGAATGTGGTGTTGGACCCATCTCAGGACAGCGTCACTTCCAAATGTGGCCTGTAGCCGCAGGCTGCAATGTTTTGTTCTTGGAATTAATGTCCACTTGCTCAAGTTCTCAATGAGCGAACATTTGACTGTTTAGCTGCCGTTCACTCTCTCCTTTCCAGTGCTGCTGTCAGGCCGGTCTCGTGCTTTGGATTTGGAGTGCTGGTATCAATGGGATCTTTGAGGGAACTTGGCTGTTTGGTTAATGCAGCGAGACCCTTGTAACACTGGGAGACAGCAGGTGCAGTGAGAAGGGGATCTGATATGAGCAGCAGAGAACGACTGCTACTGTTCATCGCTACCCCATATGCCTTCAAAATGAGTGACAGCCAACTGTGTTTCCAAATTTCAGACAATGTGCTCCTTTCTGTCTCAATATCTCTCTCTGCGCCCCCACCTCCCCATTCCTGTTGGTCTGTATCCTTCACTCTTCGCCCTCCCCCACCCTCTGTGTGTCTGTCTGTGTCTTCGCTCTCCTACACCGGCTGTCTTTGTCTCTCTCTCTCTCTCTCTCTCTTTCCGTCTCTGTTTTTCTGTATATTTCACTTTGCAATCCTCCTCTCTGTCTCTCTGCTTTTCTCTGTCTGTCTCTGCCTCTCTATCTGTCTCTCCCTCTCTATCTATCTCTCCCTCTCTCTCTCTCTCTCTTTCTCTGTCTGCCTCTCTCTCACACTCTCTCTCTCACTCTTTCTCTCTGTGCCTCTCTGTCTGTCTGTCTCTCTCTTTCTCTCTGTTTGTCTGTCTCTCTCTGCCTTTGTGTCTCTCTCTCTATTTGCTCTTCCTCATCGTCTGTTTATCTCTGTCCCTTTTCCAGTCCTCCCCCATTCTCCCTCTCTATTTCTTTGTTCTTCTCCACCATGTCCCTCTCTCCTCACTCTCCCTCACTCACTGGTACTCTATCTTTGCTGCCCCCACTGTCTGTATCTCTCTCGCTCTCTGTCTCTGTCTCTCTCTACACTCCCCCATCACCTGTTTGTCTGAGCATCTCTATCTGCCTTCTCCCCTCCCCCAGTGTGTGTGTGTGTGTTTGTGTGTGTGTGCGTGCGCTCTCCTACGCTGTCTGTGTCTCTCTCTCTCTTTAATCTCCCCCACAGTCTGTCACTGTTTGTGCCCTCACCCTCGGTCTGTCTGTTTCACTTTCTGATGTCAGTTTCTTTGTCTGTCTTTGCTCTCCCACACCGTCTGTGTGTGTCTCTGTGTCTGTGTGTGTCTCTGTGTCTGTGTGTGTCTCTGTGTGTGTCTGTGTCTGTCTCTCTCCTGGTTGTGTGCCTCTCTTTTTCTTTGTCTCTGTCTCTGTATCACTCTCTCTCTCTGTGTCTCTCTCTCTGTGTCTCTCTCTCTGTGTCTCTCTCTCTGTGTCTCTCTCTCTGTGTCTCTCTCTCTGTGTCTCTCTCTCTGTGTCTCTCTCTCTGTGTCTCTCTCTGTGTGTCTCTCTCTCTCTGTGTCTCTCTCTGTGTGTCTCTCTCTGTGTGTCTCTCTCTCTCTGTCTCTTTCTCTCATTCTGTCACTGTTTGTGCTGTTGCCCTCGGTCTGTCTGTTTCACTGTCTAATGTCATTTTCTTTGTCTATTTCGTTGTTTTTTTCCTTCTCTCTCTCTCTCTCTCTCTCTCTCTCTCTCTCTCTCTCTCTCTCTCTCTGGCTGTCCCTTTCCGCAGAAAGCATCAATTTATTCCCACGTCTGAAAGTTATGATTTCCTGGTGATTTCAGCCCTGGTGTTCCATGCGGTGTAACCTGTTCTCTGATCTGTTTAAGTTCTCCTGAACGCAGTGTTAGTGTCTGGCTGGTGGCAATTGTTCCTCACCATTGACTCACAATAGGTTTTTGAACACCTCTATCTCCTCGATTGTCTCTCTCTACGAAGGTCAAACTCGAGACCATAAGAAATGGAGTAGGCCATTCGGCCCCTCAAGACTCTTCAGTCATCCAACAGGATCACGGCTGATCCGACATTCCTCACACCCACCTTCCTGCCCTTTCCCTTGATTCCCCGACTGATCAAGAATCTATCGATCTCAGCCTTAAATATACACAAGGACTCTGCCCCCACAGCTCTCTGGGGCAAGGAGTTCCAAAGACCCCCAACCCTCTGAGAGAAGAAATTCCTCCTCATCTCCGTCTGAAATCGGTGCCCCTTTATTCTGAGACTGTACCCTCTGCTCCTGAACTCTCCCATGAGGGGAAACATCCTCTCAGCATTGACCCAGTCAAACCCCTTAAGGATTCGATGTGTTTCAATGTGATCACCTCTCATTCTTTTAATCTCAGTGAGCATAGTCCCAACCTGTTTAACCTTTGCTCATTGGACAATCCCTCCATCCCAGGAGCATCCTAGTGAGCTTTCTCTGTCCTGCCTCCCATGAAGTTATATCTTTCCTGAAATAAGGGGACCCAAACCGCGCTCAGGCTTTCAGATGTGGCCTCTATACAGTTACAGTCAGATGTCCCTACTCTTATACTCTCTCGCTTTGCTATAAATCTCCTTCAGTCCAACTTCAGAGTGCCTGAGGTTGAATTCCGTGCACCCCTGGGGTTTTATTCTGTACTTAAAAGCTGCTGAAAGCACGAGTTGTGGCCGTCATTTCCCTACACAACTTTAAATATTATGCTGAAGCAAGGATTTTCGATGTTTTCTTTTGCTCGTAAGGTTGTGTCATTTATTCCTTGGTGTTTGTACTTTTCACAACCCTGAGAGGTCCAGTCCTGCTTTGAATGTAATGAGCCATTTTTACAGTATTGTGCTTTGTCCACATGGGAAGCTCAGTAGCCATTTTCTGAACAGCAAACTCCCACAAACAGTATGATGATAAACAGATCATCTATTTTCGTGATTGTCAGTTGAGGGAAAAATAAAATTGGCCTTGACACCAGGGAAAGATCCCTGATCCACTTCAGAGTAGTGACTGGGATTTTGTGTATCCACCTGCGAGTGTGAGTAAGGCCTTTGTTTAATTCTTGGCCAAAAGAATACAAGTACAATAGTGCTGCGCTCCCTCGGCACCGACCCTCCGACAGTGCAGCCCACCCTCAGTGCCGACCCTCTGACAGTGCGGCACTCCCTCGGCACCGACCCTCCGACAGTGCAGCCCACCCTCAGTGCCGACCCTCTGACAGTGCGGCACTCCCTCGGCACCGACCCTCTGACAGCGCGGCGCTCCCTCGGCACCGACCCTCTGACAGCGCGGCGCTCCCTCGGCACCGACCCTCTGACAGCGCGGCGCTCCCTCGGCACCGACCCTCTGACAGCGCGGCGCTCCCTCGGCACCAACCCTCTGACAGCGCGGCGCTCCCTCGGCGCCGACCCTCTGACAGCGCGGCGCTCCCTCGGCGCCGACCCTCTGACAGCGCGGCGTTCCCTCGGCGCCGACCCTCCGACAGCGCGGCGTTCCCTCGGCGCCGACCCTCCGACAGCGCGGCGTTCCCTCGGCGCCGACCCTCCGACAGCCCGGCGTTCCCTCGGCGCCGACCCTCCGACAGCCCGGCGTTCCCTCGGCGCCGACCCTCCGACAGCCCGGCGCTCCCTCGGCGCCGACCCTCCGACAGCCCGGCGCTCCCTCGGCGCCGACCCTCCGACAGCCCGGCGCTCCCTCGGCGCCGACCCTCCGACAGCCCGGCGCTCCCTCGGCGCCGACCCTCCGACAGCCCGGCGCTCCCTCGGCGCCGACCCTCCGACAGCCCGGCGCTCCCTCGGCGCCGACCCTCCGACAGCCCGGCGCTCCCTCGGCACCGACTCCCCCTCACAGTGCGGCGCTCTCCTGATCCCGCACGGAGAGGTGCCAGCCTGGAATTCTGTCCTTCGGTTATTTTTGAAATTCCCGTTGACTTTATGTAAAACTATAGAGTTGTACCCAACAAATAGCTGAGCTGCACTTGTCAACAATAGCAGGGTCCAGGCATGGAGCCATTAATCACATCAAGGACTTTGGGATGGTCCAAGAGTTGAAATGTTAATTTATAGATTTGTTGTTATTTTCAAGCACTCTGCTTTCATTTTTTGAGTATTCTTTTTCAATTACTCTGCTTCTAAAAATCTTTCAAACGGTTGTATCTGACCATGGGGCATTTCACTGGAGAATTAAATGTCGAATATGTTGAGTCTTATCATGCACTGGGTTTGTCGATGAGGTGGTTTGTGTTGAAAGGCAGACCTTGCCCTATCTTAGCCACTTGCGTTTAATAACTTACAGAAAGTGTCGATGTTAGTGGGGGCGTCCAGCCCGTGTGCTGTTGCCTCTGTCTTCCTTCGGGACGTTCTCCACCCTGTCAGCTCAGGGCGATTTGGGGTTTCCGTTGCAGTGTTGTCGAGAGCCAAGTTGCCAGGGTTGTGCAAGGCTCAATATCACCGAAGCCCACCAATGTGGGTTAAAGTGGGCACCACCGCCTATCTCTTGGTAAAGCACGTGGGCCGCGGTATGGGAGAGCTTACTGTGAGCAAATTCAGCTGTCGCGTTTCCCTGTGGGGTGATGCTGCGAGTTGCTGAGGCCCAGTTCTGGTGACCGTCTTTATGACGGAACCACAATCCACAATAACGTCCCCATTCCCCAAAACACAAAAAGGACAACAGAATTAGGAGAAAGAGTAGGTATCTCAGCTGCTCTGGTGTTTGATAAGATCGTAGCTGATAGTGGTCTCAAATCCACCTTCCTGTCGACAACACTTTCCCCTGCCCCCAACAGCATCTTTGACTCCGTTGTCTATCAAAAATCTGCCCAACGAGGCTTTGAATATCTCACAGGGAATGCTGGAGAAACTCGGCAAGTCTGGCATCGTCTATGAAGAGAGGTAAAGGAGTTAATGTTTTTGAGTCCAGAGCCCCTCCTTTTGAACTACCGCACTACCGAAGAGGAATGATGTTGGCTTCGAAGTGTTAATTCTCCGTCGCTTTCTCCACACCAGCCTGGCTGAGTTTCTTCGGTGCTCTCTCTGTTTCAGATTTACAGCCTCTGTCGTGTTTTGCCTTTGAACATATTTCGGATTGTTGCCCTCCGCTCTGAGGATGAGAATTCCACTGACTAATGACTGTCTGTCAGAGGGGGAAAACAAAGCTATCTCCCTGTTAAACGGGACATTCCTGACTTTTTAAAATGCTGCCCTTTTTCATTCTAGAATATCCTGAATAAAGAACTCTCCACACCCGCCCTGTGACATTCCGTCGGAATCTTGTACACCACCAACATTTACCGTTCAGTCCGCACTAATCTCTATCCTAGCTCCTCATCTACATCGCATGCCAAAGGAGAAGGCCACTCACCCCCTTCAGTTTGTACTACCACTCAGTCCTGCTCCTGCTCCTGCCCCCACACACACATCCTCCATCCACTCCACTTGTAGGATTAGGGGCGGCACGATGGCTCAGTGGTTAACACTGCTGCCTCACAGCACCAAGGTACCCAGGTTCAATTCCAGCCTCGGGTGACTGACTGTGTGGAGTTTGCAAGTTCTCCCTGTGTCTGCGTGGGTTTCCTCCGGGTGCTCCGGTTTCCTCCCACAGTCCAAAGAATTGGCCATGTGCTCCTCGGATATCTTTCTACCCTTCGGGCACTCTGCCTGTATTCCTGGAAAAGCACAGCAGTTCAGGCAGCATCCGAGGAGCAGGAAAATCAATGTTTCGGGGTGTCCATGCTGAGCTGGCAGTGGTATGGCATCCATTGTTGCCATTTCCTTGGTCTCCAAACTACACCCCCCCCCACTCCCCCCGCCATCTCCTACCCTTCCGTGGCCCCTACTCCTCGCTGCCTGGTACACACTTGACTCCAGGGGTGGGGACCTCCACCTGGGTCAAACACTGAAGGCTTGCTCTCAATCCTGCTCTGGGACAACAGTTTTCTGATTTGGTTTGGAGGTGTCAGGCTGCTATATGAATGAACCTTTAGTTATAAGGCACAGTGCTGTGGCGTCCCATCACAGACCCTTGTTACTGCATGGCTGTGATATCACAACCCATTGTGAATCTATTTACCTCAGCCTTAAAAAAAAAATCCATTGCCTTTTGAGGAAGATAGTTCCAAAGGCTCACAGCCCTCTGAGTGTGGAAAAAAGTCTCCTTATCTCAGTCTTAACAGACTGTGCTTTACACTTGTTAATATTCATTCTTAGTGCTCCTGTACGTGTAATCAGCAATGTTTATGCTGTTGGAATTTAAATTCAATTAACGAATCCGGAATTGAAAACTAATCTCGGTGACAGAGATCATGAAACTATTACTCTGTTCCAGAGGGGAGGGGAGAGTGACAGCCTCTGACATCGAGGCTGCATTTGACCGAGTGTGGCATCGTGGAACCCTGGCAAAACTGGAATCGGTGGGTACCAGGGGCAACTCTCCGCGGTTGGAGTCATACCTGACACACAGGGAAGATGGTTGTGGTTGGTGGAGGTCAGTCATCTCAGCTCCAGGAGTTCCTCAGGGGAGTGTCCTAGGCCCAACCATCTTCAGTTGCCTCAACAATGACCCTCTCTCCACCATAAGGTCAGAAATGGAGATGTTCGCTGATGATTGCACGATGTTCGGCACCATTCATGACTCCTCAGATACTGAAGCAGTCCGTGTCCAAACGTAGCAAGATCTGGACAATATCTGGGGTTGGACTGACAAGTGGCACGTGACATTCACTCCACACAAGTCAGCATTTCCACTAATTTATCCATCACTCCTGAAATTCAATGTTATTATCATCACTGAATCTCCCACTATCAATATTCTGGGCATTATCATCGACTAGTAACTGAACTGGACTCACCATGTAAATACCGAGTACAAGAGTACGTGGGCGGCACGGTGGCACAGTGGTTAGCACTGCTGCCTCGCAGCGCCAGAGACCCGGGTTCAATTCCCGCCTCAGGCGACTGACTGTGTGGGGTTTGCACATTCTCCCCGTGTCTGCGTGGGTTTCCTCCGGGTGCTCCGGTTTCCTCCCACAGTCCAAAGACGTGCAGGTCAGGTGAATTGGCCATGCTAAATTGTCCGTAATGTTAGGTAAGGGGTAAATGTAGGGGTAGGGGTGGGTTACGCTTCGGCGGGTCGGTGTGGACTTGTTGGGCCGAAGGGCCTGTTTCCACACTGTAAAGTAATCTAATCTAATCTAAAAAAAAGAGTAGGCCAGAGGCTTGGAATACTGTGGTGAGTAACTCACCTCCTGACTCCCCAAAGCCTGTCCAACATCTACAAGGCACAAGTCAGGAGTGTGATCGAATACTCCCCACGTGCCTGAATGGGGGCAGCTCCAACAACACGAGAAGCTTGACACCATCCAGGACAGAGCAGTCCACGTGATTGGCACCACATCGAAGCATCCACTTCCTTGCTCGAAATCCATGACCACTTCCATCTAGAAGGACCAAGGCAGCAGATAGATGGGAACACCACCCCTGCGTCACAACATGACATTCCAGTATAGACACACCCATCTCAGCCTCACTATGATTGGATGTGCCACGGAGATTAGTGGGCAGACCTAGTCTGCCCAAGCTCTCGGCTAGTTCAGCAAAGATACAAGGCTGTAAAATATTCCAGTCTGAGGATTTGGGGTAGACCATTTAGGATGGAGATGTGGAGACATTCCTTCACCCCGAGAGCGGTGAGCCTGTGGAATTCATTACCACAGGAAGGAGTTGATTCCAAAACATTGATTGTATTCAAGAGGCGACTAGATATGGCACTCTGGGTGAATGGGATCAAAGGTAATGGGGAGAGAGCAAGATTAGGCTGTTGAATTGACGATCGCCCATGATCGTGACGAATGGTGGAGCAGGCTCGAAGGGCCGAATGGCGGCCTCTTGCTCCTATCTTCTATGTTTTGTTTTGATTGCAGATGTGTCCCAATGTGCAGACGTGTAGTTGTATATGGTCCAGGGTTAATGTTGGTGATGCATTAAGCTCCATCCAATCTGAGTGTGTTGAGTCAGTCAGTTGTGTATATAATATGCAGTAATATCAGTGAGCACAGAATCCAAATGTGTGTGCAGGTCTTTGATGTAAAGGCCATGTAAACAGTTAGTGTTAATAAACTGCATGATATCTGACTCAAAAGGAAATTGACACACTGTGGTATAAGTTACGTGAGCTACCACAGAAGGCAGCACCCAGACTGTTTCCTAGTCAAGGGCATTTGACACACTGGGAATTAGGGAGGGCTGGTTACTGGAATCTGTCAGTTCCATGAGGAATACTCCTGGCAGCTGAGAGATGCCACAAGGTGAATGTACATTTTACAAACAAGGTCCCAGGGCATCTGCTAAACACCAGTGTACCTGACCATGGTGAATGACCCCTGTCTTTATCGAGAAGGTCAGTCTTGAACTGGCTTTAATTAAAAATCTGATCCATGATTCCCTTCCACTGAAACCCATTATCCAGGTCCCAAACGAGGGTCACCGGACCCAAAACGTTAACTCTGACTTCTCTCTACAGACGCTGCCAAACCCACTGAGCTTTTCCAGTAACTTCTGTTTTTGTTCCCAAACATCTGAAATTCCACTTTTGAATCTCGGTTGCGTGAGAATTCTAGATACTTTACATCTGGATAACAGGGGCCTCACTGCGCCACGTCGGCAGTGAATAGGATATCCAGAGATTGTGAAAGGCGCTACATAAATACCATGTAATACGTAATTGTGAATTGAGGTCTGGAGACTCTGAATAGGTTGGACCTTCAATTTAGGAAAATTAATTGGCGATGGGGTAATTATTCTGTTGGAACAGGCTTATGAGCAACGTGAAACACATTAGACCAGGTATTAAACCAGCAAAAGCTTCATTAGAGAACACATTTTATAAAGCATTCAGTGTGGTAGTTAAGAAGCATGAAAATGGATCTTTTTATATTTCTCCCGTCACACGCTTTCTGTTCCGTACTTAGTATTGCTGTCCACTGGGTGTATGTCAAGTGCTTATTGATAGCATCAGTGTATAAGCTGTTTTCCGACTCAGTGATAGCAATTGTTAAAAGATGATGAGCAGTGTGCTATGCTTTTTTGCACGTTAACTATTTGTCGTTCTGTTTGTGGTACATTTGGGTTTGAAGCTCCGTACAGAAAGACCCCTTGCGCTGCCCCCCACCCCACAGGTGTACTCGTGAAAACCGACCTTGTGTTTTCTGAGCAGCTTTCGATATTTGAGAGATTAGATTACATTACATTACAGTGTGGAAACAGGCCCTTCGGCCCAACAAGTCCACACCGACCCGCCGAAGCGAAACCCACCCATACCCCTACATTTACCCCTTACCTAACACTACGGGCAATTTAGCATAGCCAATTCACCTGACCTGCACATCTTTGGACTGTGGGAGGAAACCGGAGCACCCGGAGGAAACCCACGCAGACACGGGGAGAACGTGCAAACTCCACACAGTCAGTCGCCTGAGGCAGGAATTGAACCCGGGTCTCTGGCGCTGTGAGGCAGCAGTGCTAACCACTGTGCCACCGTGCCACCCACAACTCTTCCCAATCTGATGACCTACAGACTTAAGTGGTGTAAAGTGGAACAGCACAGGATCATGTAGGGTGAAGATCAATTGAGAGGGGTGTGCCGATTTGCCATCAGGCTGATTTGAGTATCTGAAATGTGGACACTGGGGGAAATGCAGGAACTGGAATCTTGCTGAGGGAGCAGGAGTCGGCCATTTGGCCCTTTTGAGCTTGCTCTGTCATTCAGTCAGATCGTGGCTGGAGCCAGGCTTTGTTGCTGCAACTTTCCATCTCGCGCTGATCAGGATGAGTGCAAGAATACCAAACTTGAGCAATCACATCTATTTCTACTGCGGGAGAATGGAGAGCTGGTTGGTTGGTTGGTTGGTTGGTTGGCAAGTGGACTATAGCTGTGGTGTTGCCGTGGATATTGTAGTGGGCAGCTCTGATACCAGGCTGTATGCGTGTGTCTGTCTGTGTGCGCATCTGTCTGGGTGTCTGAATGTGCCTGTGCTTTCAAGTGCATCTGCTACTTCAGAACAGATACAAGGCTGTAACATATTTCTTTTGGTTGCAGACAATGTGTCCTTCTGTGCAGACATTTAGTTCCAGAAGATCATGGATCTGAAAGGGGTAATATTGGTAAATGTGTTAAACTCTTCCCAATCTGATGACCTACAGACTTAAGTGGTGTAAAGTGGAACAGCACAGGATCATGTAGGGTGAAGATCAATTGAAGCATAAGAGCATAGGAACAGGAATAGGCCATTCGGCCCTTCGAGTTGGCTTCAATGATCGTTATATTGGTGGCTGATCATCCTCCTCCCCCACAGATTTCCCAATGGTCTTGGTGACAGTGTCGAATGTGTTTGGTTTTCTGAGTACAATGTGTTGTTTCACTTGGAGATGGTGTACTTAAACTGATAAAATAAGGGAACATAGAGCATTATGTAGAGGTCCTTCGGCCCTCGATGGTTTCAATGATCGGTGTAACAACCTGAAGCCCATCTAACTGACGTTATTCCATTTTCATCTATACGTTTACCTAATGACCATTTAAATGCCCTTAAAGTTGGCGAGTCTACTTCTGATGCAGGCAGTACATTCCACACCCCTACTACTGACATCTGTCCAATATCGATCAACCCTCACTTTAAAGCTATGTCCCCTCGTGTTTGCCATTCCCATACTTGGAAAAAGGCTCTCCCTGTCACCCTATCTAAACCTCTGATTATCTTGTATGTCTCAATTAAGTCACCCCTCAACCTTCTTCTCTCTAACAAAAACAGCCTCGAGTCCCTCAGCCTTTCCTCGTAAGACCTTCCCTCCATGCCAGGCAACATCCTAGTAAATCTCCTCTGAACCCTTTCTAATACTTTCTAATACTTTCTACTACCGTGGGTGGCACAGTGGTTAGCACTGCTGCCTCACAGCGCCAGAGACCCGGGTTCAATTCCCGCCTCAGGCGACTGACTGTGTGGAGTTTGCACATTCTCCCCGTGTCTGCGTGGGTTTCCTCCAGGTGCTCCGGTTTCCTCCCACAGTCCAAAGATGTGCAGGTCAGGTGAATTGGCCAGGCTAAATTGCCCATAGTGTTAGGTAAGGGGTAAATGTAGGGGTAGGGGTGGGTTGCACTTCGGTGGGTCGGTGTGGACTTGTTGGGCCGAAGGACCTGTTTCCACACTGTAAAGTAATCTAATCTAATGTAATCTAAAGTAATCTACTTCCACATCCTTCCTATAATGTGACCATAACTGTACACAATACACCAGAGTTTTGTACAGCTGTAGCATGACCACATGGTTCCGAAACTCAAACCTTCTACAAATAAAAGCTAACACACCGTACTCCCTTCTTAACAACCCTGTCAACCTGGGTGGCACCAATCAGGGATCTCTGTACATTGACACCGAAATCTCCCAGCTCATCTGCACTACCAAGAATCTTACCATTAGCCCAGTACTCTTTATTCCTGTTGCTCCTTCCAAAATGAATCACCTCACAGTTTTCTGCATTAAACTCCATTTGCCACCTCTCAGCCCAGCTCTGCAGCTTATCTATGTCTCTCTGTAACCTGCAACATCCTTCAGTATTATCCCCCAACTCCACCGACCTTAGTGTCATCTGCAAGTTTACTAACCCATTATAAACGACCTGGATGAGGGCGTAGAAGAAAAATGACAACCAGCAATGGCTCCAAAACAGATCCTTGTGGTATCCCACTAGCAACTGAACTCCAGGATGAACATTTCCCATCAACCACCACCCTCTGTCTTCTTTCAGCTCGCCAATTTCTGATCCAAACCGCTGAATCACTCTGAATCCTATGCCTCTGTATTTTGTACAATAGCGTAATGTGGGGAAACTTATCAAATGCTTTACTAAAATCCACATCAACCGCTTTACCCTCATCCTTCAGTTTTGTCACCATCTCAAAGAACTCAATAAGGTTTGTGAGGCATGAACCACCCTTCACAAAACTGTGTTGACTATCCCTAATCAACTTATTCCTTTCCAGATGATTTTAAATCCTATCACTTGTAACCTTTTCCAACATCTTGCCCACAACCAAAGTAAGGATCACTGGTCTATAATTACCAGGATTGTCTCTACTCCCCTTCTTGAACAAGGGGACAACATTTGCTATCCTCCAGTCTTCTGGCACTAGTCCTGTAGACAATGATGACATAAAGATCAATACCAAAGGCTTTGCAATCTCCTCCCTGGCTTCCCAGAGAATCCTAGGATAAATCTCATCCGGCCCAGGGGACTTATCTATTTTCACACTTTCCAGAATTGCTAACACCCATTCCTTGTGAACCTCAATCCTGTCTGGTCTAGTAGCCTGTTTCTCAATATTCTTCTCAACAACATTGTCTTTTTCTATGTGTGAATACTGACGAAAAATATTCATTTAGCACTTCCCCTGTCTCCATGAACAACTTCCCACTACTATCCTTGATTGGCCCTAATCTTACTCTAGTCATTCTTTTATTCCTGGTATACCTGTAGAAAGCTTTAGGGTTTTCCTTGATACTATCCACCAACGACATCTCATGTCCCCTCCTGGCTCCTCTTGGCACTCTCTTTAGGTCTTTCCTGGCTAATTAGTGACTCCCCAGCACCCAACTGAGCCTTGTTACAGGATCTGACAGGGTAATCACAGGAAGGATGTTCCTGGTGATCGGGGGGTACGTCTACAACCAGGGTGGGCCATTTCGGACTGAGATGAGGAGAAATGTCTTCACCCAGAGAGTGGGGAGCCGGTGGGATTCTCTGCCACAGAACGCAGTTGAGGCCAAAACATTGAATGTTTTCAAGAAGGAGTTAGATACAGTTCTTAGGGCTAAAAGGATCGAAGGGTCTGGGGAGAAGGTGGGAACAGGGGACTGAGTTGGATGATCAACCATGATGATATTGAATGGTGGATCAGGCTCGAAGGGCCGAATGGCCTACCCCTCTTATTTTGAATGTCTCTGATGTAGTCATGCTATCACTGCACCTCAAAAGCAGTTGTTATAGTTACATCACATCTAATTGGTAATGTTTAGATTCCCCCCAACCCCCTCCACCCCGACACACGCACGCGCACACACACACACACACACACACACACACACACACACACACACACACACACACACACACACATGCACGCGCACACAGGTGCGTGAGCACAGACGCACACAGCCACTGAGATACGAAGAGAGACACAGACAAAACAAGATTGCCGGTTTACAGTGCATTAGCAAGTTGAACATTTCCAATTTAGTCTAGCTGTTGGGAATAATGAAAGAGAGCGACTACCTACAGAGCGGACTATCCAGGCTTGGCAGCACTTGCTGTATTCTGCCCAACCACCCTTCAGTTAAATGAAGGGCCAAAAAACAGAGTCACACACAATGGCTGTTAACTACTGTCCTGGAGCCTGGGAAGCAGGGGAGCTCTCTTGTAGCAGGCACTGCTGAGGAGGAAGGAGTCACTCATATTTGATTTTCATTTCTGTGTAGAATTTCACTAACTGATTATCAGAAATGAAATGTAAATGCTTCGCTGTTTGAAAAGCATTTTATTTGTGGGCAGTATTCTCTCCGATCTCGTGCTCCTCCAGACTCTACACTCCTGAGCATCCCTCAGTTGAAATGCTCTTCAATTGGTGGCAATGCCAGTGGCTGTCTAAAGCTGTAGAATTCACTCTTCCTCCTCTTCCCTGCTCTTCCTCTTCCCTCACTACTTCCCCCCTCTCCTCGCTCCCTCCTTCTCATTCCCCACCCTCTGCCTCATTCCCCCTCTACCCCACCCCCACTCTGGAAGCAAGAGTCTAATGATGACTGTGAATCCATTGTTGTTTTGTTGGGAAAAAACCCATCTAACGCATGTCTGTGTGTAGGCCAAACCAGGTAAGGATGGCCGTTTCGTTCCCTGAACATGTGACTGCAGACTCTCAGCAGCGTGATAGACTCTTAACTGCCCTCTGGGCAATTACAGGTGGGCAATAAATCCTGGTCTGGCCAGCAGGCCCCTCATTCCATGGGTGAATAAAAAAAGTAGACCATTCAGCCCATCAAGTCTGCTCTGCCGTTCAGTGTAATCATACCTGATCTGATAATCCTCAGCTCCACTCTCCTGCCTTTTCCCCATCACCCTGGATTCCCCTTCCTGACTAAAAATCTGTCTGTCTCAGCCCTGAATATATTTAATGCCTCGACAGCCCCACTGTGGTAAAGAATTCCACTCCCCTCTGAGAGAAGATATTCTTCCTCATCTCTGTCTTAAAATGTGTGACCCCTAACTCTGAGATGATGCCCTCTGGTCCTAAACTCTCCCATTTGGGGAAACAATCTCCCCACATCTACGCAGTCAAGTCCCCAAAATGCTGAGGAAGCATGCACTTCTACAGGCCTGCTGTAGTTGGCTGTTCTTGGCAGAGTTGGTGTAGATTTGATGGGCCAAATGGCCTTTATTTGCACTGTCAGGCTTCACCAAGCCAACTCGCCTGCTCCAATCCTCTCCAGCTGGAGTTCCCTCTTGTACTGACAATGAAACTGAAGGGCATAGGAGCCGAGGCAGGCCATTCAGTCCATTGAGTTAGCTCTTCTGTTTAATGAGATCATGGCTGCCAATTCTCGATGTGGATTATGTGTTTGTATTTTGTTTTGAGAGAGCTGGTCACTCTGGGGTGGAATGGTCTGCCCTGTGGGCGCGGGGGCTTCCTGCTCCTTCCCTCCCTCTTCCTTGTTCGAGAAACCTTGCCTCTGCTTCCTGAAGCCTTTCCCCATGAGGGGTTTGTAGGCAAGTCCGCGAAGGGCAGCCATGTTCTGAAGGGGATGTTATTGGTGAGGGAGGAGTGAGCATTTGCCTACCTTATTCCCCAGGAGAAACACTGACGACTGGAACTCTCCACAATGCATCTGGAATATCCTGTGATTGCATCGTTTTTTTATGTTTTACAGGTCAAGTGGGACAATGTCCCTCAGGGAGAGGCCGTTACTGATGGACACTGCATCAGTGTTTATTGAAAGCTGGCCATTGGGTGGCATTGAAGAGAGGAGGGGGGAATGACGTTATCAAGATGTACGGCATGGAAACAGGCCCTTCAGTCCAACCCGTCCATGCCGACCAGATATCAGAAATTAATCGAGTCCCATTTGCCAGCACCCGGCCCATATCCCTCCAAACCCTTCCTATTCCTATACCCATCCAGATGCCTTTTAAATGTTGTAATTGTACCAGCCTCTACCACTTCCTATGGCAGCTAATTCCATGCACACACCACCCTCTGTATGAAAAAGTTGCCCCATCGGTCTCTCTTAAGTCTTTCCCCTCTCACGTTAAACATCTACCCTCTAATTTTGGATTCCCCCACCACAGGAAAAATACCTTGGCTATTTAGGTGAAAGTGGGTACTGCAGATGCTAGCGATTAGAGTCAAGATTAGTGTTGCTGGAAAAGCACAACAGGTTTCCTGATGAAGGGCTTTTGCCCGAAACATCGATTTTCCTGCTCCTCAGATGCTGCCTGACTTGTGCTTTTCCAGCACCACTCTAATCTAGAGCATGGCTATTTGTCTTATCCATGTCCCTCATGATTTTATAAACCTCTATAAGGTCACCCCCCAGCCTCTGATGCTCCAAGGAAAACATCCCCAGCCTATTCGGCCTCTCCCTGTAGCTCAAACCCTCCAACCCTGGCAATGTCACTAGTATATGAAGATAAACTATTTCCACTATTTCGAGAACCAGGGGCATTCTCTGAGAATTAGGGCCAGTGTGTTCAGGAGAGATGTTAGGCAGCACTTTTACACACAATGGGTGAGAGAGGTGTGGAGCTCTCTCTTCCACAAATGGCAGTGGATGCCAGCTCAGTTGTTAATTTTAAATCTGAGATCGATAATTTTTCTGTTAAGCAAAGGTATTAAGCTAGGCCACAGATCAGCCATGATCATAGTGAATGGTGGAGTGGACTCAAGGGGCTGAATTGCCTACTCCTGTTTCTATGATCTATTTGAGCAAGCAGTCATTTTGAATACAGAGTGAAGAAGGGTCTCTGAATTCAAAATGTTAACTCTGCTTTCGCTCCACAGATGTCATCAGAGCTGCTGAGTTTTAATGGCAATTTTTGTTTGTATTTCTTAGAATGTTTTTTTGTGCGCGTTGTTGTCCTGTCTGCCTCACATTTGTAGTTGATTAACGTGGATGCCGACAGGGAGTGGACGTAGCTGAGAGTGACCTTCAACCCAAGGTGTTAATGTGTGCGGTGCTCTTGTGTTTTGTTCAATTTTTTGAAACATTTCTTGCAGACGCCTCCACACCCAGTTGGAAATAAGACAGAGCTGAGTTTTTTAAAAAATTCTCACTGTTGCTCATGTGTGTTGGAATTTAGTAAGTGAATATACAGCAAGGAAAAATCAACCGTATAATTTTGAGCTGGTTATCTACAAGGCCATTGGATTGTTATATGAAAACTTGAGGAAACCTGCCCAGTCTGGCCTGTATGTGACTTCAGGCTCCAACAGCCATGTGGTTAACCCTTTGACTGAAATAAAACCAACACAGCAGATGCTGTAATTTTGAGACAAACCTCTGGAGAAACTCAGCAGGTCAGGCAGCATCTAAGGACAAAGAGTTAATGCTTCGATTCAGATGTGACTGAAGGAGCACCATATCAGAATGTTAATGTGTGTGTGTGTGTCTCTCTCTCTCTCTCTCTCTCTCTCTCTCTCTGTCTTGCTCTCCCACCACGTTCTGGCATCAAAATCAGAGAATCCCTGCACTGCGGAAAGATGCAGTTCGGCCCATCGAATCTACAGTGTCCCCCCCGAAAAGCGTCCCACCCAAACCTAACCCCTGACCCTATTCCTGTAGCCCCAAAGTTAGAATGGTAAATGCACTTAACCTGCATATCTTTGGCTTGTGGGAAGAAACCAGAGCACCTGGAAGAAATCCACATAGACACGGTGGGGTGGGGTGGGGGGGGGGGGGGGGGGGGAAACATGCAAACTCCATACAGTGACCCAAGGGTGGAATTGAACCCAGGTCCCTGGTGCTATGAGGCAGCAGTGCTAACCACTGGGCCACTCAAAATGGCCTCCCAATCCACTTAAATAGTCTCAAAAGTCTTTTTGTCTTAGGCTGCACAGCAAATGCAGGCCTTAACCACGTGAAGAGTTAAGAAAAAGCAGTACTCTTAACAGCTTTCTTGGTTTGTTAACCTCCCTACAAGATGTCATGGGCAGGTGGCTATTAGTGATGGTGAGGGGGTGTGGTGTGTGGGTGTGGAGTTGAGAACAAGTGTCCTCTGGGCACCATTCCACCCTGTGTGGTTCTTTATTCACGTTGTGTTGGAGTTTTGACTGAGGTAGACTTCTATTAATATGATATTTTTTGTATGTGAACCACCCTGTTGATTGGCATCGTTTTGGTTAAGAATTCAACCTTCCCGGTAAGGGGATGGGATTTGGGGAAGGCTGGGGTGGGGGGTGGGGTGGCAGATGGGAAGGAAGATATCTGATGGTAAGAAGCCCCTGCTGAGGTCCCAGTGAAAAGACAAGCCAGGAATGTTGGAGGAGTGATTTTTGTTGCCATGGCAGCGCGGCCTACTCATGTTCTGAGCCACGCGATGCCTGTCGTTAACCAGTTGTATGACCTGTGTGTTTTTGTTTTAAATTGGATTTATCTTATGATTGCCATCTATTGGCCATCCAGCCCACCATCACAAAGTGGTGCCTGGATCACCACAGTACGGTTTCCTTATTAGGGAGGGAACTGGATCCTTTTGGAGCAGGGAAACTGCTGATGCTGGAAATCAGAAACAAACAAACAAACAGACCCGCTGAATTTCTCGAGCACTCTGTCAGCCTCATTGGAGACAGAGAGAGAAACTGATTTCAGATCCAGGGAGCCCCCTCCTGAGCTGACAGAGCAGGTTTGGTTAGGACTCGGTCAGGGGAAGATGGCTTAAGATTCTGAGTCTGATTCTACTGAAGTTGCACCGGCTTACAGCGAGACTGGGCATTTTATACCCCAAGGGATTTTCCTTTTGGCACACTGACGACACTTGCCTTTCATAGAAACGTCAACTCTCGAAGCAGACATAGGCTCAAACAGCCAAATGGCCTACACTGCCGTTCTGTAGGGGTTATAACCAATCATCCAACTCAGTCCTCTGTTCCTGTTTTCTCCTCACATCCATGAGGATTGGAGACTTCCATGTTAATTAGGTCAGGTGAACTGACTCAGAACTTGTACGTAGGGGGGCTTCTCTTTCAGCCATATCCTTTCATTTTCTATTATTCTTAAACTATAAAAATGGTGTGGGATTAAGGTGCCAAATGACAGCTTTTCATGGTAGTTGATTGTATTTCACCGTAAAATACATGTGACAGTAAACCGTTCATTTGTTCTTTCTTCCCATTTAGTCCTAAGCACTTCTTCCCCATTGTTTTCAGACTCTGAATGGACCTCTCAAATTTCAAATCGAATGGTGATCGCACTCTTTGTGCACCTTCTCTGCAGCAGTAACTTTGTCTTCCTCACTCTGTTGTATTACCCTAAACTTTGTATTCCTCGCTCTGTCCTACACCCTAATGCACTTTGTATGGTATGATCTGCCTGTACTGCACCCAAAACAAAACTTTTCACTGTGCTGAGGTACATGTGATGATGATAAATCAAATCAACATCCTCATTTGGATAGGGTGAATAGCCAAAGTCTTTTCCCCAAGGTAGGGGAATTCAAAACTAGAGGTCATTGGTTTAACATGAGAGGGAAAAGATTTAAAAAGGGATCTAAGGGGCAACTTTTTCACGCAGAGGGTGGTATGTGTATGGAATGAGCTGCCAGTGGAAGTGGTGGAGACTGGTGCGATTACAAAGTTAAAAATCACACAACACCAGGTTAGAGTCCAACAGGTTTAATTGGAAGCACTAGCTTTCGGAGCGCTGCTCCTTCATCACAACCACCTTCACAGTACAAGCTTTCGGAACGTTAGCTACCTGATGGAGCGGCGCTCCGAAAGCTAGTGCTTCCAATTAAACCTGTTGGACTCTAACCTGGTGTTGTGTGATTTTTAACTTTGTACACCCCAGTCCAACACCAGCATCTCCAAATCATGGGTACAATTACAGCATTTAAAAGGCATCTGGATGGGTAGATGAATAGGAAGGTTAGAGGGATGTGGGCCAAGTGCTGGCAAATGGGACAAGATTAATTTAGGATATCTGGTCAGCACGGATGAGTTGGACCAAAGGGTCTGTTTCCGTGCTGTACATCTCAATGACTCTATTTAATCTGGATTTCTCCTTGAATGTATCTCTCCGTTTCCCTCGACCTTGCCTTGTGTAGCCGGTTTCAGGTAGAAATGCAGTGAACGGGTTTTGTTTTGCGACCGAGCGGCTGTTGTGAAGTATGAACTGGGGTGTTTTATTTAGCGGGGGGGGTGTGGTATGTATTGTGTGGACTTTGTGTAGCAGTGAATTCAGCAATCGTTCATTGTGTCTGTAGCTCCATGTTGGGCTGACACAGCTGTCATTTTGCACCTCCCCTCACCCTCCACCTCTCCTCGTAAGTGCACGCCTCAGTGTTCTCTTGAAGTGGTGTTTAGTTTTGCTGAGGTTTAATGAGATTTAGTGAAGCCTGGATACTGGGAATGCCACCCATTGTTCAGAGATATTTGGAAACAATTGTGTATGCAGAACCACTCTAATCAATTTTGACACCATAATTACATATTTGTCATTTTAATTTTTTTGCCCCAAGTGTGCTTTTATTGTGGAGGCTTCTTGTAATTATTCCTCTGGTGAATTTAACAATGTGTATTTATATAGCGCCTTTACTGCTCCGAAGCCCTTCACCGAGGAGACAAAGGACAAATTTTGCAAGATGAACAAAAGTTTGATCAAAGAACGTAGGAGTTAGGAGCAGGCCATTCGGCCCTTCGAGCCTGCTCTGCCATTCAGTAAGGTCATGGCTGATCTTATCGTGGACTCCGCTCCACTTACGCGCCCGCGCACCCTATCCCTTAATTCCTTTACCGCTCACAAACCTATCTATCGTTGCTTAAAAACATTCAATGAGGTAACCGCCACTGCTTTAGTGGGCAGGAAATTCCACAGGTTCACAACCCTCTGGGTGAACAAAGTGTTTTTAAAAAAAAAAAATCACACAACAGGTTATAGTCCAACAGGTTTATTTGGCTTCCAAATAAGCCTGTTGGACTATAACCTGGTGTTGTGTGATTTTTAACTTTGTCCACTCCCAGTCCAACACCGGCGTCTCCGAATCATGAGTCTGGGTGAAGAAGTTCCTCATCAATTCAGTCCTTAACCTGCTACCCCCTTTTTTTTTTGAGGCAATGTCCCTTAGCTCTAGTTTCCCTGGCCAGTGGAAACAACCTCCCTGCTTCTATCCTATTTATTCCCTTCACGTTTTTGTGTTTCTATAAGATTCCACCTCCCCCTCCCCCACACACACACACACACACACACACACACACACACACACACACACAGACACACAGACACACACACACACACACACTCCCTCAGCCATGTTCTTCTGAATTCCAGTGTATGTAATCCCAGTCTACTCGATCTCTCTTCATAAGCCAACCCCCTCAACTCCAGAATCAACCTGGTGAATCTCCTCTGCACTCCCTCCAGCACCAATACATCCTTTCTCAAGTAAGGAGACCAAAACTGAACACAGTATGCCAGGTGTGGCCTCCGTCTGTGCGGAGTTTGCACATTCTGCCCGTGTCTGCGTGGGTTTCCTCCGGGTGCTCTGGTTTCCTCCCACAGTCCAAATGATGTGCAGTTCAGGTGAATTGGCCATGCTAAATTGTCCATAGTGTTAGGTGTAGGGGAGTGGGTCTGGGTGGGTTGCTCTTCGGAGGGTTGGTGTGGACTTGTTGGGCCGAAGGGCCTGTTTCCACACTGTAGGGAATCTAATCTGATCTAAACCAGCACCCAGACGTAGCTTTTATAGCTCACCTTAAGGGAGGTGGTGGTGACACCACAAGGGTTAGTCATCCAGAGCCCGAGGCTAATGTTTGGGGTAGACGCTAGTTCGAATCCCATTGTGGCCAATGGTGAAATTTGAATTCAATAAAATTCTGGAATAAAAAGCCTAATGGCAATCCGGGTTGTAATTTAAGAATAAAACCCACCTGGTTCACTAATATTCTTTCAGGAGGGAAATCTGTTGGCCTTTTTTTTTAGATTACTTAGTGTGGAAACAAGCCCTTCGGCTCAACAAGTCCACACTGACCCGCCAAAGCGCAACTCACCCAGACCCATTCCCCTACACCTAACACTATGGACAATTTAACATGGCCAATTCACCTGACTAATGCTCCTAACACTATGGGCAATTTAGCACGGCCAATTCACCCTAACCTGCACATCTTTGGACTGTGGGAGGAAACCGGAGCACCCGGAGGAAACCCACGCAGACACGGGGAGAATGTGCAAACTCCACACAGTCGCCTGAGGTAGGAATTGAACCCGGGTCTCCAGCGCTGTGAGGCAGCAGTGCTAGCCACTGTGCCACCGTGCCACCCATGCCTGACATGTGACTCCAGACCCTCAGCAACATTCTTCACAGTTTTGTTTTAAATAGGGAATTTTTTTTAAAGCTTCTTTTACTCTTCTGAGCTGAAAAAAGAATACTCTTTCAAACTGAAGGTGAAGGCCCCTTGACGTTTTCCCCATTAGACACTACCAGGGTTACATTCAGAGTAAAGCACCCTCTACTCTTTCACAGTGAATGTTAAGCTTCCATCACACTGTCCCCATCAAACATTCCCAGGGTAGGCGTGTGCCTGACTCTGCAATGGCCCACTGACTCATTTAAGCACTTAGGGCTGGACACCAATCACTGGTTGCCACGGCATCCACATCCAAGGAATGAATGAAAAGACGGTAGCTAGGTGACGAGAATTCCAGGGCACAGGGGTTTGGCAACTGAAGGCACGGATACCTGTGACGCAGTGGTTAAAACTGTGGGGATGTGGGTATCATGGAATGTTGTAGCCTTGAGGTTGATCAAATAAGAAGAAAAAGTATCTCTGTTGTGTGGAAGCAAGCCATTGAGTCCACACCTACCCTCTGAAAAGCATCTCAACCAATCCCTTGCCCTATCCTTGTAACCTCGCAATTACCATGGCTAATCAACCCAGCCTGCAATGGATATTTGAGCATGGCCAATCCACATCTTTGGACTGTGGGAGGAAACCAGAGCACCCGGAGGAAACCCGCGCAGACACTGAAGGGTGATCTTATAGAGGTTTATAAAATCATGAGGGTCATGGACAGGCTAAATAGACAAAGTCTTTTTCCCGGGGTTGGGGGATACCAGAGCTAGAGGGTATAGGTTTCGGGTGAGAGGGAAAAGATATAAAAGAGACATAAGGGGCAACTTTTTCACACAGTGGGTGGTGTGTGTATGGAATGAGCTGCCAGAGGAAGTGGTGGAGGCTGGTACAATTGCAACATTTAAAAGGCATCCGGATGGGTTTATGAATAGGAAGGGTTAAGAGGGATATGTGGCCTACTGTGTGGTACTGGAAAAGCACAGCAGGTCAGGCAATATCTGAGGAGTAGGAGAATCAATATTTTTGGCAAAAGCCCTTCATCAGGATTGAAGGGCTTTTGCCTGAAACACTGATTCTCCTGCTCCTCGGATGCTGTCTGACTTGCTGTGCTCTTCCAGCTCCACATGTATAGACTCTGATGTCCAGCATCTGCAGTCCTTACTGTCTCCACTTTCACTGTCTGTAACTGTTTCCTTTCTCTCAGTTCGAGTGATGCTGAGGGAGTGCTGCACTGGCAGACATACCCATCTCTGTCTCTCCGTTGAGACGTTAGGCAGGTGGATGGGAAAAATCAACATTTCGGGCAAAAGCTCTTCATTCCTGATGAAGAGCTTTTGCCCAAAACATTGATTTACCTGCACCTCGGATGCTGCCTGACCTGCTGTGCTTTTCCAGCACCCACCTTAATCTTGACTCTGATCTCCAGCATCTGCAGTCCTCCCTTTCGCCCAGGTGCATGGGAGAGATCCTACAGCATAAAGCAGAGTGGTCCTTTCTCTAAACCACAGCACGGCAAGCTGCCACAAACCAGCAATCTGCCTTCTGTGAAATGAATACTAACATTGCATTTGCCTTCCTGACGTCCAAATGCAGCTGCATGTTAACCTGAAGAGAATTCTGAACGAGGATCCCCAAGTCCCTTTGTGCTTCAGATTCCTGAAGTCTTTCCCCATTTAGAACGTAGCCTGGTCCTCTATTCTTCCTGCTAAACTGTATCACCCACACTTCCCGACAGTATGTGTGAGGCACACAGTAAAGTCCGACATATTGTAAAACTGTCTATTGAAGCTGTAATTTTTCTTAATGGAAGTTGAAAATTTAAGAATTTTCACAGTTGGGTGAATTAGAAATACCTACTTGCCATCTAATATTAAACCATAGAGCAGGAGTAGGCCATTCGGCCTACTCCTGCTCTATGATCATGCAATATGATCATGGCTGACCATCCAACTCAGTCTCCTGTTCCCATATTCCCTTTGATCCCTTTAGTCCTAAATCTCACTCCCTCTTGGAAACATTGTGTTTGGTCCTCAGTAATCCAGGTAGTTGGGAAGTGAGTAAGACCTCTTTTCCCTCATGCTGAACTGTTGACATGCACTTCAGAAATGACTAATGGTCTATTTATATTGGTGAATCACTCATCCCTCCTGCTGCTGTGCAAACTGTGGTCGTGATTTATCAAATCAGATGATAGCAGGTGGTACCATCGATACTTTGGTACCCTTTATCTCAATGTCTACCAAGCCCCATTCAGCTGGACTCCAATGGCGGGTTCAGCTCCTCAATGTGATTCTCATTGCATTTGGAAATCAGCCTTACCCTTCCCCCATCTCTGTCATCTCTTCCCAATATCTGGAGGGGTCTGTGCCCACCCCAGCGGCCACTCAATTTCTGTCTCTCCAAGGTCAACAGTTTTGCTTCCAGCTGCTGAATTTTCTCAGTTCTGGAATTTGCTCCCTAAAACCTTTCTGCCCTCCTCTCTCCTCCACCTTACTTTGCTTAGAAAAAACTTCCTTCAGTCACGCTTTCAGCTGCTTAACCCCAAGTTTGGGTCTGTGTGTGTGTGTGTGTGTGTGTGTGTGTGTGTGTGTGTGTGTGTGTGTGTGTCTCTCTCTCTCTCCCCCTCTTTGTGAGCAGCATTTGATGATTGTGAAATGCATTAGGACACTGCACTTCACTGGAGCAGCGTTATGTCAATGCAGGGTGTCGTTTGGGGCGTGTCCAGACATTGCCGGAGTATCCTCTCTGGAGTCCGTGTTTTACTTGAGAAGGATGACATCCAGAGATTGGCAGTGCGTGAGCTTTGCCGGGAAGGCCATGTTTCTGCCCAGAGGGCAGAGCAGACATCGCTTGTCTTTGCCCCCAGAGGTTGGGAGATTTGTCGGAGCAAATTAATGCAGATGCTGAAATCTGTAGTGAAAACAACAAATGCTGGAAATCACAGCAGGTCAGGCAGCATCCGTGGATGTGATTTCCAGCATTTTTTTTGTTGGGAGATTTGAACTTGTGTTTGTAATCAGGTACAATGCAGCTTTAATTAAACTCCATTTTATCAGGAGATTATCAGGAGGGACTGGAGAGAATTGGCTTTGTTTTAAAAAAAATAAGGAGAGGGTGGCCAGGGGAGGTTTACCTAAGGCGTGCTCTGTCTGGATTTTATTTAGTTTGGAAACTCTAATCTTCTCTCTGTCGCTTCCAAACTATTTCTTCAAGAGAAAACGTTTCAAATTCGGATGGAATGTTTGACAGGGAACAAGTGGTTCTGATAAGAAATGATTGAACATTCCTGTCTACAAACCAACAGAATGGAAAATAGACCTTGCTCAAGACCCTGTTCTCTATCTGCTTTTGTGTGATGTTAGGTGCAAAATATGGCATCCTCTTGGGGAATATAGCGCAAAGTTTAATTTGAACGTTTTTTTACTGGCCTACTAGCAATTCAACACCGAGATTAAATTTTGCGATGTTCCCGTCAAGTGCTACAGAAAATCTAACCTCGTTATTCATTTGACATTCCATGGTTACTTATCACTGAATCCCCCACTATCAACATTGTGAGGGTTACCATTGACCAGAAAAGGGCTTTTGCCCAAAATGTTGACTTTGCTGCTCCCTGGATGCTGCCTGAACTGCTGTGCTCTTCCAGCACCACCGATCCAAAATCACCACATAAACACAATGGTTACAAGAGCAGGTCAGAAGCTAGGAATACTGCGGTGAGTAACTCTCCTCCTGATTCCCCAAAGCCTGTCCACCATCTGCAAGACACAAGTCAGGAGTGTCAGGGAATACTCCCCACTTGCCCTGGATGGGTACAGCTCCAACAACACTCAAGAAGCTCAACACCATCCAGGACAAAGCAACCCACTCGATTGGCACCACATCCACAAACACCCATTCTCTACACCATCCTATTTTTTCACAACCTATTCCATCTGCTATATTATTGGGAGGCAATAGCCTGGTGGTATTATTGCTCAACTATTAGTCCAAAAACTCATCTAATGTTCTGGGGAGGTGAAAATGTGTAGCTGGAAAAGCACAGCAGGTCAGGCAGCATCCAAGGAACAGGAGAATCGACGTTTCGGGCATAAGCCCTTCTTCAGGACCCAGGTTCTGGGGACCCAGGTTCAAATCCCACCATGGTAGTTGGAAGCATTTGAATCTGGAATTAATGGACTACTAATGACCATAAAATTGTTTGGGTGGCATGGTGGCTCAGTGGTTAGCACTGCTGCCTCACAGTGCCAGGGACCTGGGTTCAATTCCCGCCTCGGGCAACCGTCTGTGCGGTGATTGCATTGTCCCCGTGTCTGCATGGGTTTCCTCCGGGTGCTCCGATTTCCTCCCACAGTCCAAAGATGTGCAGGTTAGGTGAATTGGCCATGCTAAATTGCCCGTACTGTGGTGAAGGGGTAAATGTAGGGGAATGGGTCTGGGTGGGTTGCTGTTCGGAGGATCGGTGTGGACTTGTTGGGCTGAAGGGCCTGTTTCCACACTGTAGGGAATCTAAGAATCTTTGCCCACTCACTAATCCTGTCCAACCCTCCTGAAACTGCATCAATGCACAGTAGCAGCAGTGTGTACTATCTACAAGATGCACTGCAGAAATTCATCAAAGGTCCTCAGACAGCACCTTCCAAACACACAACCACTTCCATCTACAAGGTAGAGGGCAGCAGATACATGGGAAGACCACCCCCTGCAAGCCTCTTCCCCCCCCCCCCCCAAGCCCCTCACCATCCTGACTTGAAAATATATCGCCATTCATTTAGTGTCTCTGGGTCAAAATCCTACACCACGTGCCCAGCCATGATTCAATTAATTGTCTCCAGTTGTGGCTGAATGGAAACATTTGTGAATGGTCAGTGCTTGTGGCTAGAATTTCTTTCCTTGCTTGAAATAATGTGGGTCACTGACAATTCCAGCATTTGTTGCCCCAATCACTATGTATCCAAACACAGAGGATTTCTGAGGGTTGTTATGAGTCAGTCACTTTGCTGTGGGTCTGGAGTCACATGTAGGTCAGACCAGGTGAGGTTGGCAGTTTCCTTCCCTGAAGAACATTAGTGACCCAGATGGGTTTTAAGAACATAGAACATTACAGTACAGCACAGGCCCTTCAGCTCAGTGTTGCGCCGATCTGTGAAACCAATCTGAAGCCCATCTAACCCATACTATTCCATTATCATACATATGTTTATCCAACCACCATTTAAAAGCCCTTAAAGTTGGCGAGTCTACTACTGTTGCAGGCAATGCATTTCAAGCTCTCTGACTAAAGAAACTGCCTCTGATATCTGTCTTATATCTATCACCCCTTAATTTAAAGCTATGTCCCCTCGTGCTAGCCATCACCATCCGAGGAAAAGGGCTCTCACTGTCCAGCCTATCTAACCCTCTGATTATCTTGTATGTCTCAATTAAGTCGCCTTTCAATCTTCTGTCTAACGAAAACAGCCTCAAATCCCTCAGCCTTTCCTCACTTAGACCTTTTCTGTCAATCGATGGAAGTTATCATGGTCATAGTCACTGAGACTATCTTGAAGCTCCACATTTGGTCATTGCAATTAAAGTCCACCACCTGCTACAGTAGGCCTTTGGATTGCTTAACCCAGTGAGATTAATCGTATAGCAGCATTCCCTGCTCCCCCTTAAACACGAGAACATTCAATATGGGAACAATCTGCTCCACCATTTAATGAGACCGTAGCTGAGCTGCGTTTTCTCTATCTTCCTGCATCTCTCCGATAACCGTGTTAGTCAAGAAGTTATCTATCGCCTAAGGAAGAACACCAGTGAGTGTTAAGACAGACAGAAGTTGCAAACATTCCCGAGCCTGTGAGAAAAACTGTTCTTAAAAAAAGCAGAGAGAGCTTTGGAGAAACTCAGCAGGTCTGTCAGCACCTGTAGGGAGTGAAGCAGAGTTCACGTTCAGAGTCAGGCGTGACTGTTACTCAGAAAATAGCCCCTCACCTCCATCTGAAGTGGGATATGCCTTATTTTTAAAGTGTGCACCTGGTTCTACTCTCTCCAAAAATGGGAAATATCTTGTGAATTTCTTACTCATCTTTGAGTTTTTCCCTCAGTCCTTGGATCTGCTCGGGCAACTCAGTGTGAAACTTCGAGTATGTCTCTGTGAAGCCCCCTTGCGATATTTAATGTTGCCTTCAGGGTGTTATATAAATGTTAACAGCTCAGCCTTTTCAGGCTGATGTCCTTTCAGAGTTGATGGGGATTGAACAGTTAGGGGCTTTTTAAACGTTCTGTGTGATGGTGAAGCAGCTGGGAAGGAAGGTGTTTCAAAATTTGGAGGATTTCCCTTTGCGTCATCCGATTGGCTCAGAGCGGTCACTTCTTTGCGGAATGTTCTAGTTTTGTCCCCCTGATTTCTGACACTTTGTCCTGACTGTTGATCCCCACTTGAGAGTCAGAGGTCTACAGCATGGAACAAGGCCCTTTGGCCCAACTTGACCATGCCGTCCAGTTTTCACTCGTGCTGTTTGCCTGCGTTTAGCCCATATCCCTCCTTACCTATCCCATCCGTCCACCTGTCCAAATGTTTCATAGAAGCATACAGCACAGAAACAGACCCTTTGGTCCAACCTATCCATGTCGAACATAATCTCAAACTAAACTAGTCCCACCTGCCTGTGCTTGGCCCATATCCTCCAAACATGTTTTATTCATGTACTTATCCAAATGTCTTTTAAACGTTGTCACTGTACCCACTTTCTCGGGAGGTTTGTTCCACACGTGATCTACCCTCTCTCTATATAAAGAAAGTTTAAAAATCCCACAACACCAGGTTATAGTCCAACAGGCTTAATTGGAAGCACACTAGCTTTCAATTAAACATGTTGGACTATAACCTGGTGTTGTGGGATTTTTAACTGTGTACACCCCAGTCCAACACCGGCATCTTCAAATCATATATAAAGAAAAAGTTGCCTATTGTGTTTTTCTAAGATCTTTCTCCTCTCCCTTTAAAGATATGCACCTTCGTCTTGAAATCCCCCACTCTAGGGAAAAGACACCTGCCATTCACCTTATCTATACCCCTCATGATTTTATAAACCTGTGTAAGGTCATCCTTCAATCGCCTATGTTCCAGTCTGTCGTTGTAACTCAAACCCTCCATACCCAGCAGTATCCTGGTAAATCTCCTCTTCTAAGCCCTCTCCAACTTAGTATTCTTCCAATGACTGGGCAATCAGAATTAAATGACAAAATTGTGCTTGCGTCCACCCCTACCTCAGGTAGCCTGTTCCAGACACTCACCACCCTCAGCGTGAAGCAAGTATCCCTTTGGACCCTTTGTATCTCTCCCCTCTGACCTTAAGCCCACGGCCTCCCCTACCCTGGGGGGAAAGCCGTTGTGTGGTGTGGGGTGAGCCTGGCTTTTAATCCCGCGTCCTGCTTTAAACGGCTGGGTTTGCTCTCCTAGCCCAGCTCCCCAACATCACCCCACCCTTTGCCAGCTGCGGTTGGCAGGCTGAGAGCGAGTTGGATGATGGCAGCGCAGACGGCGTGTTTCTCCGAGGTGGAGTTGGTGGAGCCATCCTGAGACTGGGAGGGGTGGGGGTGGAGAAGAGGCATCCGTCTGCGCTGAATGGGATTTGTTCCCAATCCTAACAAAGAGAGACCACATGCTGCTCAGCCTCTTTGTGAAATCCTTCAGCGGATCCTCACAATGTGAATAACCTTCGACCTCCTCCCTCCCCAGTGCGAGATGGGAGACTGAATGCCACATTGTTCTAGGAGTTAGCGTTCTCCGGGTGGGGGTGAGGTGGCTGAGGGTGGGAGGGGAGATACTAAATGGACCCGGGCCCTGTCTTAAGTTGAGGCTGCTTCAAAGTTCCCATCGAGAAAAGTGGTCCAGCTAAGACCATTCCGTTCAAGTGCACTCAATTAGATGTGATTTTAACACTGCTGTGTTGCTAACATAGAGGGAGGTAGGTGCTAGACCACTGCCTAGCAACAATGCTTGGATTCACCAGACTGAAAGATTGGACACAGTGACTTAAAAGCAAAAAGCTGTACTTAACGTGGAGGCTGATTTTCAGCAGAATCTGCCCCAGAGGGAGGTGGTGTCAGCACTGTTTGTTTGTTTGTTTTTTTAGGAAACTTTGTGTGGATTAGTCACCATGTCCTGGTCTAAACCCCTTGTTAAATTCCTCACCCAGACTCTGCTGTGGTTTCCTCACCTTACCCCCCCCCCCCCCACCGCCGTGAAGTTCCTTTCCTTAACCGAGAGTGGTTTCTGGCTGCCTGTGCGTAATGGCGAGTGGTTCACTTTTTGAGCAGAATTCTGTTGCCATGTCAGTCAAACACCAACAGGGGGCAGGAGCTTCACCCCGTGCGGGACGTACAGAGCTGCGTTTACGTAACGCCTTTCACGACTGCCTTGTGCAGCCCTTGTAGGCCACGAAATCCCCTTTGAATGGGACTGACTCCCTGTTGTAATGTAGCAGACCGGAGCAGCCAGCTCCCACTATGTGATGGCCCTTGTTGTGAAGGAGACAGGGCAACCAATTTATGTGGAGAGAGCTCCAACTGTGTGAATGATAACGCGGGAGATGGGGCAAAGTTTGGACCCAGCAAGATCCCACCGTGCCATAAAGCCACTCGCTCCAAATCCTGGAATTCCCTCCCAAATTGAGAGTCTCCCTACAGCACATGGACTGCAGCGGTTCCAGAAAGCAGCTCACCCCCACCTTCTCAAGGGGCAACTAGGGACAGGGAAGAAATTCTGACCTAGCAAGGAGCGCCCCCATTTCGTGAATTAATATGACCAAAGGGCTGTGTGTGATCTAACTGAATGTGGGACAGGTCTGAAGGGCTGAATGTCCTCTTTCTGTCACGATAAAGCACCAGGATGGTTGCAAGGAAATCAATACAATTCTCAATTAAAAGTTTTGTGTGTGGAATGCAGATCGATCAGGAATTGTGGTGCCAAACTGAGTACAGAAGTGGGTGCCGTGATTGTGTTCCAGAATCTTACTCGACAAATAGATGTAATTTCCAGCCTGCTTCTCGTCCAACAGTCTGTTAAAAACAGGAGGTGCAAGTAATCCATCATTTTGGCGAAGAATTAAACAGCAGTAGAGAACGAGGCCATTCGGTCAGTCATATCTGCTGCTACAGGCTCCTTTTTAAAGAATTTACCAACGGTCCCTCGACCCAAAGTGTTGTGATTTTCTTTGTTGTTTCCTTCCCTTTTCAAGTCTTTATCAAAATCTCGTTTTTTTTTTCCCCAAGAGTTACTGTTGGCGATGCCCACTCTTCAGTCAGACTCAATCCTGCTCACAATAACGCGCTGTGGGTTTTTATAAGCGGATGGTTAATCCATTTCACCACCGCAGTAAGGCACTGTCGCGAAACTTAATCGCGTTACCCGAAAACAAAAAAAAAACATTAGAGATCACATCTATGGAGAGGCAGAAATGGGTCCTGCAGATGCAAAAGTGTCGCTGGAAAAACACAGCCGGTCAGGCAGCATCTGAGGAGCAGGAAAATCGATGTTTTGGGCAAAAGCCCTTCATCAGAAATGATCACCTCCTGTGGATGCTTCCTGACCTGAAGTGGTTTCCAGGGATTTTTGTTTGTTTTCAGTTCAGATTCCAGCATTGACAGTAATTTGCTTCTTAGCCCCACACCTGTAGTGTGAGGTTTTATTCATTGCTGCTATTCACGTTAAATTGCAGCCACCTTTATCTCACCTGCCTCATTCTCCTGTTCTTTCGGGGACAAAGCAGTCAGTTTGCCGAATATTCCCTTACTTGCTTCCCTTGCCTTTTCGTCAACATAGGGGCTGTGAATCTTCGGAATTTTCTGCCCGGTTGCTATGCAGACAGGCAGGAGACTGGGAGGACAAAGCAGGTCAACCAACATCGGGAAAGGGAGATGTTAACATTTCGGACGTAACCCTTCTTCAGTACTCGGGGACTTCAATGGTTGCTATGTACAGTCAGGATGGAGATTGTGAGATTGTTCTGGGGACAGTTTGGGTAAATGGCATTGAGGTAGATCAGTTATGACGCCCCAAGGTTTGAGCTTTAGGGAGAGGCTGAACAGGCTGGGGCTGTTTTCCCCGGAGCGTCGGAGGCTGAGGGGTGACCTTATAGAGGTTTACAAAATCATGAGGGGCGTGGATAGGATAAATGGACAAGGTCTTTTCCCTGGGATGGGGGAGCCCAGAACTAGAGGGCATAGGTTTAGGGTGAGAGGGGAAAGATATAAAACAGACCTAAGGGGCAACTTTTTCACACAGAGTGTGGTACATGTATGGAATGAGCTGCCAGAGGAAGTGGTGGAGGCTGGTACAATTGCAACATTTAAAAGGCATCTGGATGGGTATATGAATAGGAAGGGTTTGGAGGGATATGGGCTGGGTGCTGGCAGGTGGGACGAGATTAATTTAGGATATCTGGGGTATGGACTGAAGAATCTGTTTCCGTGCTGTATATCTCTATTACTCTGTGACCCCATGCAATTGTGAATAACTGTCTGTTACCCTCTCCACTCCTCCCTGACATTTGTTATTTCCTTGCCCACCATTTTGCAAAATTCCTTTTTGAAAGTGATCATTGATTCTGCTTTCACCATCCCTTGTCTTGTCCAAAAACAACTCCATGTCCGTGACAAATTCTCACCGTGCCTCAATTTAAAGAGGTCTTCCTCTTTGGCGATTTAATTATAAGTTGCATTTTCTCTCGCGGGATGTTAATTAAGGGTGATTCTTCCATTTGTAAATATTTTCTCATCAACCAGCTCAGAGGTGTTATGACACATCTCTGGAACTGGTGGGACTTGAACCTGGATCCCCAGGCTCAGATGAAAGGACACTCCCACTGTCTCACAGGAGCCTTTATATTCTTCCATCTGTGTCATGCTACAATTACTGGTGAGATTGGTAACTTCCTTTAAAAGATGAAATTCAAGTTTCCATTTAGTAGCTGGAAGGCTGATACAGTAAGATTTCATGTTGTAAGCCTTGCACTATAACAAACCACCTGAAAGCACAATCGACTAAACACTATTTTTGTGGACAGCGTCTATTTTAAAATCACAATGTAACTTCTCTCCTTTATTACTTTTAATTAAATTGATTTAACACACATCACAGATCTACTTTATACTGCCATTTGAAGGAGAGATACTCAATTTTTCTAGCATCAGGTAAAGGTGATTCCTAAATCCATGGAGCTTGCTTTTATGTATTCCTTTCCTGATCTGAAAACTGTTCATTCCTGAAGTGTCTTTTCATTCTAAGAGCTTTCCTGGAGATTCTCCCCCTCGATTCAAAGCTAGGCAAATCATTGAGAATTATTTTTAACTTCCAGCCAAGTAGGTTTGTGCAGTCCAACAGGGGCTCCCATCCATGTTCCTGTGTGGTGATCCACAGAGTCTTGCTGTCTATACATTTTCCAGGTCATGGCAGGGTTTGTGGGAATATCTCAGGAGCATTCACCTGAAAGGTCGCACATCCAACAGGGCAGCATTCCTCTGGTACTGCCACTGAGCGAGTCGGATGTTTATGTCAAGCCAACCACCTCCTGACAGTGCAGGAGCGTGACGTTGTGAAAGATGCATTAACTCCTTGTCAGGAAAGGGACTTGCCTCGAGGTTATTCATTCATGGGGCATGGGCATCACTGGCTGGGGGCAGCATTTATTGCTCATCGCTGAAGGTGGGATTGAGCTGCCTTCATGAACTGCTGCAGTCCGTGTGTTGTGAGCAGACCCACAATGCCCTGAGGGAGTTAAATTCCAGGATGGGTGGCTCAGTGGTTAGCACTACTGCCTCACAGCGCCAGGGACCCAGGTTCAATTCCCACCTCGGGCAACTGTCTGCGTGGAGTTAGCACATTCTCCCCGTGCCTGCGTGAGTTTTCTCGGGAGGCTCCATTTCTCTCCCACGGTCTGTTCAGCCCATCAGGTATGCTCTGCCAGTTGACCATGGCCGATATGTTTCTCAACCCCATTCTGCTGCCTTCTCCCTGTAACCCTCAATCCCCTTTCCAATCACGAACCTTCCTATCTCTGTCTTAAATGCAGTCAATGACTTGGCCTCCACACGGAGCAGCAATGAGCTCCACAGACTCACCACCCTCCAGCTGAAGAAATTCCCCCACCTCTCATTTCCAGAGGGTCGTCACTCTGAGGCTGTGTGCTCAGCTCCTAGTCTCTCCTACGAGTGGAAACATCTTTTTCCACGTTCACTCTATACCTCAATCGCGCCTCATTGCCAAGCCCGTCATCCCCGGATCATTCTTGTGTAGAGTTGGGGGGAGGCTGGCAGTCAGTGCTGTGCTGATTTGCAGAGATGGTGCAAAAGGTAGCTGCACGAGTGGCCTATGCGCATACTGAAGTGCTTCAGAATGTTTTTAATAGAAAATCCACTCGCGTATCTGATCTAGTCTAGACACTAGATGCACAGCAATACTGTCGCGTCTAGCCTTCTCAAGGGCAGCTGGGATAGACGACTAAGGCTGACTGACCTTGCCGGGAAATGCAAATTCCATCAGTTCTTGAGCATCTTTAAAGCGGTTGTAAACGGGGTGAAAGGTTATCGGACATGGTGAGGTCTGCAGATGCTGGAAGTCAGAGTTGATAAAATGTGGAGCTGGAAAAACACAGCAGGTCGGACAGGATCAGGGGAGCAGCAGAGTCGACGTTTTGGATCAGGACCCTTCAGGGCAAGGTTATCAGGCTGGGCAGGAAAACCGGTTTGAGATTGCACTGAAATCAGCCGCGATCTTATTGAATGGTGCATGTTGAGTGGCTTGGTGTTGTTCCTTCTTTGTAAAATTTGAATAAAAAATGCTAAAATGCATTCCTTGTTGTTTACAGTGAACGTGTTTCTATTGGTGCGGTTCACTCACTTTTCTGTCATATTGATATAGTGTTTTTAAGAAGAGAGGAGCTTATTTTGATTACTGAGGGGATGAAAGATTATCAGGGATACACAGGAATGCAGCGTTAAGGGTAAAGCCAGACCAGCCGTGTTCTTGCTAAATGGGGGAGCAGGCCTGAAGGGCCGAGTAGCCTAATTCTGTTCCCTCCTTGTAGTGTTTGAGCCACATAAGTGGGTAAAATGGGAGGTGACAAATCATTTTGAGTGATTTCTAGAATTTGGGCTTTCCACAGCCGAGCCGAGCAGTGGGAGTGCAGGCAAGATACCAGAATTGGAGGGGCAGCAAGGTCTCTGAGCCTTTTGGGGTTTAGCGAGATTGAGTGGGAGAGGGGAGGTTATGGATGGTGGAATTGGGGGGGGGAGGAGGTGGTGGTGAGTAGGGAGGCCAAGAACAGTGATGAATTTGGAATCCAGGAGTTGCTGAAAGGGTCGCCAATGGAGGCCATTGGAATGAATCTGGTCTGCTCTGGTTGACTTGATCATTCCACAGGGTCACCAACCCCGTCTGACCTTTCACCCTCCTGTTTGTCAGGGATCCATCCACCTCTGCCTTCAAAGTAAAATTCCAAACACTCTGACCTTTTGAGGAAGAATGTTCCGAATACTCAATAGTACTCTGAAGAAAAGTCTGTAAAAATGGGTGACCTGTTACTGTGAGGCACCCGAATTGGGCGATCAGACTGAATGGCAGAACAGGTTCGAAGGGCTGAATGGCCTACTGCATCTCCTATTTTCTGTGTTGAATAGATTTGAGGCTTGGGGAAGTGGGTTAGTCAAGCTGTGATCAGTGACTGTGGGAGTGTTTGAGAATCTGGTTTGGAACTGTTTTATTTGTCATGTCTGTGTGTGCTCTGACCACATTTTAAAAAAAGAAACCCTATTTTCAGATGTGAAAATGGTTCTCTTTGCTTTTGTTTTCAGATCCCCACATCTCGGCCCCCTCCCTGTCTCTGAAAATTCCTTCAGACCCACACCCCTCTTGAGATTCCTGCGTTCTATCCAGCTCCAACTCTGGCCTCCTGAGATGTTCCCAGATTCCCATCACTGCGTCATCCATGGCCGTTAGCCTGAGCAACCTGGGTCTCAGACCCCGTATATTTGAAATCCCTCTTCCTTTTCAGGAAGCTCTTTCAAATCTACCGCCTCAACCCACTGTTTTCATCACTGACTTAATATCTCTTTCATGGCGTCGTGGAATTGTTACAGCGCAAATGAAGGCCATTCGGCCCAACATTTCTTTTCACTGGCTGGCCAAAGCAGCATTACATTCTCCTGCCTTGTCTCTTTAAACCTACACGTGTCTCTTCCCCCCCCCCCCCTTGCAGGTAATGATTCAATTCCCTTTTTGAAATCTTTGATTGAGCCCACCCATTTCCACCAAGCGCTCGAGCAGCATATAGTGCATACTTACCCCATTCATGTCAGAAACATTTCTCCTTGCTTCGCAAGTGACCTCAAATTGTTGCTGCCCCCCATCCCACCCCCACTTTGTTCTTGACCATTTCCACCGACCGGTTTCTCTCTGTCTGATCTATCGAGGACCCTGTGTCACACTACATCTTAACCTCCCCCCCCACTCCAGGCAGGAGTGGGGGGGGGAGGGAAGGTTAAGATGTAGTGTGACACAGGGTTCACCAATCTGAGAAATAAGAGAATTTCCTCATTGCTGTGACCACATCTGCATTGAGTTTATTTAAATGGCTTGGGGGTGGCACGGTGGCTCAGTGGTTAGCACTGCTGCCTCCCAGCGACAGGGTCCCAGGTTCGATTCCAGCCTCTGGTGACTGTCTGTGTGGAGTTTGCACATACTCCCTGTGTCTATGAAAGTCTCCTCCCAAAGGTCCAAAGGTGCGCAAGTCAGACAGATTGGCCACGCTAAATTGCCCATAGTGTTCAGGGATGTGCATGGGGAATGCAGGGTTACAGGGATGGGGTAGGGTCTGGGTGGGAAATTCTTTGGAGGGTTGGTGTGGACTCGATGGGCCGAATAGCCTGCTTCCACACTGTAGGGATTCTATGGTGATGCCATGTTGAGGTTGTACAGGAGAAAGTGAGGACTGCAGATATAGGGGATCAGAGTCGAGACTGTGGTGCTGGAAAAGCACAGCTGGTCAGGCAGCATCCGAGGAGCAGGAGAATTGACATTTCGGGCATAAGCCCTTCAAACGTTCGATGCTCGAAACGTCAATTCTCCGGCCTCTCAGATGCTGCCTGACCTGCTGTGCTTTTCCAGCACCACACTCTCAACTCTGAGGTTGTGCCGGACATTGGTGAGGTATCTCCTGGAGTACTGTGTCTGGTCCTGGTCATCCTGCTGTGGGAAGGGTATTATTAAATTGGAGAGGGTGTAGAAGATTTACAAGGATGTTGCTGGGAATGGATGGTTTGAAATATAAGGAGAGGCCTAATAGGTTGGGACCTTTTTCACTGGAGCTTAGGAGGTTGAGGACTGACCTTATGGAAGTTTATAAAATCGTGAGAGGCACAGGTAAGGTGAATAGTAAAGGTCTTTTCCTTCGTATAGGGGAGTCCAAAACTAGAGGGCAAATTTATAAGGTGAGAGAAGAAAGATTGAAAAGGGACCTGAGACTACTTTTTCCACACAGTATGGTTCACGTGTGGAATGAACTGCCAGAGGAAGTGGTAGCTGCAGGTACAGACACAACATTTAAAAGACATTTGAACAGGTCCATGGATAGGAAAGGTTTAGTGGGATCTGGGCCAAAAGCAGGCAAGTGGTACTAGATTATAGATTAGAATTTTTTAAAATAGAATCCCTATAGTGTGGAAACAGGCCCTTCGGCCCAACAAGTCCACACAATACCTCCGAAGAGTAACCCAACCAAACCCATTCCCCTACCTTATAATTACCCCTGACTACCTACACGTCCCTGAATACTAGGAGAAATTTCCCATGCCCACTTCACCTAACCTGCACATCTTTGGACTGTGGGAGGAAACCGGAGCACCCGGAGGAAACCCACGCAGACACGGGGAGAATGTGTAAACTCCACACAGACAGTCACCCGAGATTGGAATCGAACCCGGGTCCCTGGCACTGTGAAGCAGCAGTGCTAACCACTGTGCTGTCCACGTTTAGTTTTGTGAAACTTAGTCAGCATTGACAAGTTGGACCGAAGGCTCTATTTCTGTGCTGTACGACTCAAAGAACCATTTTCCTTTCCATGTGTTGTTGTTGCTTGTTGTTCCTGTGAAATCCCCTGGAATGGGTGCTATATAAATCTAAGTTATTGAAGTTGGTGTTGGAGGCGTCTGATACCTTTATTGTTTTTGCTGACCTTCAGGGTCACTGTGTCTTCACTGTATCACTTTTCTGTAATATTTATCAACACTACAACTTAATAAGTGTTGATGGAGCAAAACTTTAAATATCCAATATGCAAGCTCTTGAGATTGAGAGTCTGGACTCTGTTGTAAGCACTGTCAAGAATAATATTGCCCATCTCTGCCCCCTGGCCTCTGCAGGAATTTTGAATCATTAAACTTGAGCAGTGTCAGCATCTTGTAAAGCTCCTGGCTGAGCTGGTACAGCTGTGGACGTGCTGTCTGAGCTAGGCTCTGTTAGACAGCCCATTCTCAACTCTCACAGACCATCAAAAGTATCGGTGGTTTGATACCTTTTTTAGCTGTAATCGGTGCACATTTTCTTACCTTTGAGCTGTTTTCCAGTGTGCCTTCTGAGCAAAGAGAGTCATACAGCACAGATTCAGACCCTTCGATCCAACCAGTTCTTGCCGAACATAGTCCCAAACTAAACTAGTTGCACCTTCCTGTTCAAAATTGAAGTTTTTAAAAAAAAAATTGCATGAATCAACCTTCCTGTGGTCTTAGAGCATCTGACCGAGATGTCGGAGCAGGAGTAGGCCATTCAGCCCATCGAGTCTGCTTCGCCATTCAATGACATAATGGCTGATCTGATGAACCACAACTCTGCTTTCCTGCCTTTTCCCTGTAATCCTTGATTCTCTTATTGATTAAATGTGTCTGTCTCAGCCTTGAATACACTTAGTGCCCTAGCCTCGACAGTCCTCTGTGGTAAAGAATTCCACAGATTCACTCCCCTCTGAGAGAAGAAATTCTTTGTAGTCTCTGTCTAACTCTGGGATGTACCTTCTGGTGCTAGACTGCCCCACGGGGGGGAAGTAAACTTTCCGCATCTACCCTGTCAAGTCCCCTAAGAATCTCATCTGTTTCAACAAGGTCCATTTCCTCCAGCTCTGGTCTCTGAGATGTCCCTGGATTCCAATCACTGCACCATTGAGTGGCTGTACCTTGAGCTGCCTGGATCCCAGACCCTGTATCTCTGGAGTTCCTCTCCTTTCCAAGAAGCTGTTTCAAAAGCGATCACGTTAGCCAAGCATTTTAGTCACTAATTTAATATCTCCTTTCATGGCATAATAGAATTTTTTACAGTGCAAGCGAAGGCCATTCGGCCCAACACGCCTCTCATTCCTCTCAACTGCAATGAGTACAGGCCCAACCTACTCAACTTCTCCATCGTAATAGTTGTAGTATCAGTCTAGTCAACCTTCTCTGGACTGCCTCCAATGCCAGTCTTATTTTTCCTTTGGATAAGGAGCCCAGAACTACCTCCGGTATTCCAGCTGTGGCCTTGTGTAGTTTTAGCAAAGCTCCCTCACCTTTTTCACTCCATTCCCATTAAAACGAAGGCTGCCATTCCACTTGCCTTCCCTGTTCCCTTGCACACTCCGAACGTGTTTCACAAATATCACTGGCACGCGGAAACACAGCCCCCAGTTTACACGCACCAAGCAATAACAACGACCACCTGATAATCTGCTTTGTGACAAAGGTCGAGGGAGAAATATTGTCTCTATACGTTTGGGGAGGACTCTCGATCTGCCTTGCTGTGATGAAGGTAGAGTAGTTTCTGTGCTCCCTGGCCGACAGCACTGTGGTCTACCAGTTCCCTGAGGAATGTTCATTCCAGCGGCGAAGGGGGTCTGAATTATGAAGAGAGATTGAGGTTAGGCTTATACTCCCTGGAATTGAGAAGATTAAGAAACAACAGGAATGGAAAGCAGCTGGTGTGGAGTATAAACACCAGCATTGAACAGTTGGGCAGAATGGCCTGTCTCTGTGCTGTAGACTCCACAAAGCACCAAATCAGAACTCTCGGCCCTGATGACCTGCTGAGCAATTTTTCTGTCTTTGTTACAGGCCATTCAGCTCCATCAACATGTCCTTTTATCCCTTTTCCTCCCCATGTGTTTATGTAGCCTTGTCTTCCCAGATGAATTATTCTGGGAATGTTGGGATAGTACTTTGTGGAGTCTGCCCAGGGTTGGCGAGGGTGAGTTTGTAGTGAAAGACCTGATGGGTTCACATGGCGGGCTATTCTGCCAGAGAGAGTTAGTGTCGAGCGTGTGGTGTTGGAGAACCTCATTGTCTGTGGAATTGGTTAGTTGTAACTAGCGTGACTCCCTAATGCTATTCTGGCTGTTACTCAGAAAATGAAAGCCAGGCACTGACAGCGACAAACCCATTTTATTTGAACTCTAATAGAATGTGGGCATTGCCGGCAACACCAGCATTTGTAAACGCATCCAAACTACCCTCATCCTGGAGGGCAGCGCAGAGTCAGCCAAATTGCTCTGGGTCTGGAGTTGCATATAGGCCAGACTGGGTAAAGATGGCAGATTTCCCTCCCGAAAGTGCATCAGGGAACCAGGTGGTTGTCACAGATGGCCACCATTATTGAGACTAGCTTTGAATCCTCGATTTTACGAATTGAATGTAAGTTCCACCTGTTGTTAAAGTGAGATTTGAGCTCCAAGTCTTTGGGTGGCTAATCCAGGGGCATGGTCATCACATCACTGTCTGCGCATACGTCAATTAGCTCAGGTGGCTGGATCGCTGGTTTGCGAAGCAGAGTAACTCCAGCGGGGGTTCAATTCCCACAGTGGCTGAGGTGACCATGAAGGACACTCCATCTCAATCTCTCCTCTCGCCTGAGGCATAGTGACCCTCAGGTTAAACCTCCACCCCCCCCCCCCCCCCCCACCCCCCCCAGTCATCTGTCTCCCTGAAGAGCAAACAACCCAGTTGGGCTTCTTTATGTACTTGGCCGGATTATGTTACATTTGTGACAGGATAGTTGTGTTCCACTCTGTCCTGCCTCCCCATTCTCTCTGAGAAGCCTCTGTTAGCTGCAGCTGGTGCATGGGTACAACAGAGTGGCTTGGCAGGTTCAGAGTGCACCGTTCTGTGGGTCTGGAGTCACTTATAACCCAAACTGGGCAAGGGTAGCAGATCATCCTTCGCTAGAAGCGTGTTAGTGAACCAAATGGAAATTTAAGGAACAGTCTGGGAGTCTGAAGGTCTTCACAGCTGAGATAAGCTTCTTATTTCCAGGTTTTATTTAATTAATTGAGTTTTATCCAGGGTTTAAACTCCAGATCATTAGTCCAGGCCATTGTGTTCTGTTTCCAGCCAAGCTCATTTTTTCAACACTGTATCTTCGCATCTGTCAGGAAAGTATAAAGATCTCATATTCCACCTTAATCATGAGAGCCATAGAGATGTACAGCATGGAAACAGACCCTTCAGTCCAATTCATCCATGCTGACCAGATATACTAACCTAATCTTGCCATATCCCTCCAAACCCTTCCAATTCATATACCCAGCCAGATGCCTCTTAAATGTTGTAACTGTACCAGCCTCCATCACTTCCTCTGGCGGCTCATTTCTATACACACACCACCCTCTGTGTGAAAAAAGTTGCCCCTTTGGTCTCTTTTAAATCTTCCCCCTCTCACCCTGAACTCATGCCCTCTAGTTCTGGACGCCCCTAACCTTGGAAAAAGACCTTGGCTATTCAGCCTATCCATGCCCCTCATGATTTTATGAAATCCTACTGTAGTCACGCCCTTTTTTTGTAATCCAGTGCTTAACATTAGCCCAGACGCTTGTGTGTCTGAGGAATGTAATATTTCTTCTGAAGTAGGGTCACTCGACCCGAAACATTGACTCTGTTTCTCTCTCCACAGGGGCTGCCAGATTTGCGGAGTTTCTCCAGCACTTGTGGCCTTTTTCTTGTCTAATATTTGTCCATAAGAGTTAGTTTGTGATAAATGTCAGTCGGACTGTACAATCGTGTCAAGCTGATGATGGTATTGGAGCTAACATGGGTACTATCGCGTCAGGTAAAGCATCATTGGAGGCAAGCTTCAGATTACTCATTCGGTAACTATGCAACTGCAGTCCTTCTCATCTGTTGCGAGCAGGGGATCTGACGTGGATGTGGAATGTGGTGCTGGAGAATAGGAACAAAAGGTCAAGAGAATTATAGAGTGGTGCCTCCAGCAGGCGGGAGATGGAGGCCTGAATTCTTGCCGGGTTCTCGCTCTGGTGAGCATTCCAAACTCCAATCCTCTGACGAGGTGCAGCCTTCAGCTGGCCCAGGTCTGTTTCAACAGAAGTGACAACAGAATGACCGTAGCTTACACAGCCACAGCTTACATGGACTTTATACCAGAAACACATCGCCAGAGCACGTGTGAAAGAGAAGGAACTCCTCAACTGTGTCCTAACGAGCAAGTTAGCAAGCAAATTACGGATTTGGTTTTGTTTTGTCAAAAAGGATGGAGTTTCTAATCCTCAAAATAATTCATTTTCGTGGGACCTGAGTGTCGCTGGCTGGGCCCAGCATTTACTGCCCGTCCCTAGTTGCCCCTTGAGGAAGTGGGGGTGATTCAGTGAGGGCCCTTTTCTGCTGTACACCTCTAAGACTCTAATGCTGTGTAGTTTGAGGACAGTTAGGGATGGGTTATAAATGTTGATCTGGCTGCTAACATTCATTTCTGATGAAAGAAGTAAGTTACACTCATCCTTGAGAAGGTGGGGGTGAGCTGTCTTCTTGACCCGCTGCAATCCATGTGTTGTAGGCAGACCCACAATGCCTTTAGGGAGGGAATTCCAGGGTTTTGACCCAGCGACACTGAAGAAACGGTGATATATTTCCAAGACAGGATGATGAGCAGCCTGGAGGGGAACTTGCAGAGGATGGTGTTCCCATGTACCTGCTGCCCTTGTTCTAGATGGTAGTGGTCGTGGATTTGGAAAGTGCTGCTGTTGACGGAAATGTCATTGGTCAGTTCAGGCACCGGTCAGTTCTGAAGAAATGGGGAGACAGTGGCTTGGTAGGTGATGTCACTGGACCAGTTGTCGGACTTGGGCCTAGCACCATGTGCTGAGCTGCTGCTGTTTAGAACTTATCGGGCTGTAGTGTAAATCCTTTTCACCAAGTTGTAACTACCTCATTTACAACTCATTCTCAGACACTGTAAATAACGCTGCTGTTTTCCTTTTAATCCTCTTTGGTACAGCAACACTACTTCTTTTTTACTCTGTAAGATTTGTACCTAAGATGGCGCCATTAAAAGGCTTCAAGGAGAAAGTGGGGGCGGAGAGGTCAGGAAGAAGATTGCAGGTTAGGAAGGCGGTGCTGAGTTCAAGGGATTTGACTGAGACAAGGTGGGGGGAGGGGAAATGAGGAAACTGGAGAAATTAGGTTATTGGACTCCTCCATCGCCAGACCACAACAACACGACGGCTGGAGGAAGAGCGCCTCATCTTCCTCCGAGGAACCCTCCAACCACAAGGGATGAACTCAGATTTCTCCAGTTTCCTCATTTCCCCTCCCCTGGGATCTTGCTGTGTGCCACTTGGTGGCCACCTTTCCTCCACTTTGCCTTCAAAACACATGTTTGTTCATCGGCTTAGTAACGTTCTGAAGGCGTGACGGTGAATCTGTGGGAATCTTTAGCACGGAGTGCTGTTGAGGCTGGGTGGTTAGGTTTATTTCAGGTTGTGACAGGGAAGGCAGGAAAGTGGAGTTGAGGGTCAACAGATCAACCGGGATTGCATGGAGGGACGGAACAGTCTCAATGGGCTGAATGGCCCACACCTGTAAAAATACAAATCCCTTGCCCTTGGTTTCTCAACCTGTGCTGCACTTCACTGCAATCCAGCACTGAGATAGTGTCCTGAATTCAAAAGCTTTTCCTGTGCTTTTTGTGTTCTGTCCCTTTTATGAGGTAAAGCCTAGCTTTCCATTAGCTTCTCTGGTCACGCATTGTATACTGGCTTTTAGTCGTTTATGTATAAGGACGACTGCAATCCCTTTCCCTTGCTATCCCTCCCTCCCTCACTTGCCCTCTCGCTCTCCCTCCCTCACTCACACTCCCTCCCCTGCTTGCTCGTGCTCCCCCCTCGCTCTCTCTCTCCCTCCCCTACCTCACTCGCTCCCCCCCCATACAGGAGCATTCCAATTTGTCTTTCATCATGACCTGTCTTGCCCAAATGCAGCTCTATTTGGCACAGTTTTGCTCTCACACTTGGATCTCTCTGTAACCTCCATCCTGCTCTGTCCCCAAAACACACTATGCTTTCCTGGTGCGCTGTCATCAGCATGCTGCCCTATGTTTAAGTTCAAAGGGAATGCAGTAAGGTTATGCTAAAACTACAAGACCCCAGTTAGATCCTAGCTGGAAAACTGTGGAATTGTTTTGGGGCTCCTTATCTAAGAAGAGATAGGAGGAAATAAAAAGAAAGATCACTCGATATGGATGGACTGTCTTAGGAGGACAGTCATTGAGATGTACAGCATGGAAACAGACCCTTTGGTCCAAACCATCCATGTCGACCAGATATCGTAAATTAATCTAGTCCCACTTGCCAGCACTTGGCCCATATCCCTCTAATCCCTTATCCATATACCCATCCAGATGCCTTTTAAATGTTGTAATTGTACCAGCCTCCACCACTTCCTCTGGCAGCTCATACCATACACACACCACCCTCTGTGTGAAAAGGTTGCCCCACAGGTCTTTTATATCTTTCCCCTCTCACCCTAAAACTATGCCCTCTAGTTCTGGACTCCCCCCACCCCAGGGAAAAGACCTTGTCTATTTATCCTATCCATGCCCCTCATGATTTCATGAAAGTAGGAAAGTGGGAGTTGAGTGTTTTCAGATCCGCCATGATCTGATGGAATGGTGGAGCTGACTCAATGGGCTGAATGGCCTAATTCTGCCCTAAGTGTCAGACAGACCTCTCGAGGGTGAGGCTGGTGGTAGTAATCTTGAGCTTTTGGTGACTTGTGTCAGTCAGTCTTTGTTTGCCTCGGTGTTGAATTCTGTTTGAGAAATGTCGCTGGGATATTGGGCAATTAGCCATCCTCAAGGCCCACGGCATACCCGAGTTGTCACGGTGGTGTTTCCTACAGTGTTTCTTTAATCTGGTTGTAGTTTGAGAAGCTGGTGTTGATCTGACACTCTGCTGATTCCTCCTCCCCCTGGATTTTCATTATTGAAGTGAAGCTTTGATTCTGCAAAGATGTTTATTGCCAGAAAAAAAAAACCCCTCTCGGGTTGCAGCTGCAACTGTTCAGTTGTCATTGTTGAGCCAGTTTTCATTTCTTGTTCAGCTACTGAATGTCACTCCCTTTTCCTCTCTTAATTGGAACCTTCCCATCATGTTTGCATTCCTGACGAGAGAACCTTTCAAAATGAAACTCTGCTATCAGAGGCAAATGTTTTCAATTGATAAAAATTCAAATCGCAGGGCTGCAGGGAGAATTAGGACAGCAGAACTCATCAGCAAATGCGTTTAAAGGGATATCACAGCCAATCTGGGCTGAATGGTCTCCTGCACTGTACAGTTGTATCCTGGGTGTTTTTGACCAGAGCTTGTATCTGATTTAATAACCGTGTGAAACATGGCATGGGAAGCTATTCTGTTCCAACGGAACTGTGCAGAGAAACATATGGAGCAAGGGTAGGCCATTCGACCCCTCAAACCCGTTCAACACTGCAGCTCAGTGGTTAGCACTACTGCCCCAGAGTCCCAGGTTCGATTCCACCCTTGGGCGACTGTTTGCGTGGAGTTTGCCTTAGAGGCAAATGACCATGAAACATAACCCAACAGTTTCTCTAACCTTCTCATAGTTCCTTTATGATTTACTGAAGGTACTCAAAATTTTCTCTTAACCTCTCTACTCTAAAGAGGGCAGGTACAATGAAGGGTATGTAGGTTAGTTTGATCTTAGAGTCGGATCAAAGGCCTGCACAACCTCGAGGGCCGAAGGGCCTGTACTGTGCTGTACTGTTCTATCTTCTACTCTCCCCGTGTCTCCTCCGGGTGCTCTGGTTTCCTCCCACACTTTAAAGGTGTGCAGGTTAGGATGGATTAGCCGTGGGAAATTACCCTATAGTGTGTAGGGATGTGCAGTCTGGGTGGGTTAAACCACTGGAAATGTGGGGTTGGAGGGTGGGTCTGGCTGAGATGCTGTTCGGAGGGTCAGTGTGGATTTGATGGGCTGAATGGTCTGCTTCCACACTGTAGTAATTCTATAGATTCTATGCTCTGCCTTTGAATATGATCCTGGTTGATTTCCTCACAACTTCAACTCTCTTTTCCTTCTTCTGTCCATAACCCTTCAACCCATTACTAATCTTCATCCAACTCCTTAAATTTGCTTTGCGTCCCAGCATCCAGCAGGGAGTAAATCCTGTAGATTCATAGAACATTACAGCGCAGTACAGGCCCTTCGGCCCTCGATGTTGCGCCGCCCTGTCATACTAATCTGAAGCCCATCCCACCTACACTATTCCACGTACGTCCATATGCCTGTCCAATGACGACTTAAATGCACTGAAACTTGGTGAATCTACTACCTTTGCAGGCAAAGCATTCCATACCATTACTACTCTCTGAGTAAAGAAACTACCTCTGACATCTTTCTTATACCTATCTCCCCTCACTTTAAAGTTGTGTCCCCTCGTGTTTGCTGTCCCCATACTTGGAAAAAAAAACCCTTTGAGAGAAGTAATCCCTCCTCACCTCTGCTTTCAATCTGTCCCCACGTCATAAAGCTATGACCTCTCGTTCTAGATTGCCCCCACATGAGAAAACACCCTCTCTACATCTCACACACCTCGGTTAGATCTCCTCCTCTTCTCAACTCCAGAGTGCAGGCTTCAGCTGCTCAATCTGTCCCCGCAAGACAAGCACCAACAAGTACGGTCAGTCCTTTCAGAACAAGAGAGGACTCGATGTGGTCTGATGTGTATGAACTTGTGGTTGTAAACCAAGCTTATCAGATGGTGCTGTCCATTGATTGTTGAATACTTGTTAGTCAAAACCTCATAGCATGATGGCATGATTTTCATAGTGGTTTTTGTTCCCCCACGCCCTCTCCTTTTCAATCCAGTCAGATATTTGGCTTTGAGGATTCAAACCTAGGAACATTGGACACCAGATTGATTCCTGGGATGGCAGGACCGATATATGGAGAGGGAATGGATCAGCTCGAACGATATTCACTGGAGTGAGGGAACATTTATCAAATTTTAACAGGTCCAGGCAGGGTTAACAGAGGAAGGGTGTTCCCGATGACCCGGGAGTCCAGAACCAGAGGCTCATAGTCTAAGGATATGGGGTGGGCCATTTCGGACTCAGATGAGGAGAAATGGCTTCACCCAGAGAGTGGGGAGCCTGTGGAATTCTCTGCCACAGGAAGTGGTTGAGGCCAAAAACATGATGGCTCAGTGGTTAGCACTGCTGCCTCACAGCGCCAGGGACAGGGGTTTGATTCCAGCCTCGGGCGACTGTCTGTCTATGTGGAGTTTGCATATTCTCCCTGTATCTGTGTGGGTTTCCTCCGTGTGCTCCGGTTTCCTACCGCAGTCCAAAGAGTTGCAGCTTAGGTTGGATTAGCCATGGGAAACATGGGGTTACAGGGATAGTCAAGAAAAGAGTGACTTCCATTCATAGCTGATTAGAAGGGCCAATGGCGTGTTGGCCTTTATTGCAAAGAAATGGAGGATGGTAAGGAAGGAATGAAGCTTTGCCCCAGTTGTCAAGGTCTTCAGTGGGGTGACTCGCAGGGGACTGTACAGTTTACTGTCCATATTTCAGGAACAATCCCAACACCTTTCGAGTTCTGAGGAAGGGTCACTCGAACCGAAACGTTAACTCTGATTTCTCTCCACCGATGGTGCCAGACCTGATGGAGCTTTTCCAATAATGTCTGTTCTTGTCTCTAAGGAACAGGGGCTGGGATTAAAGGAAAGACCCTTCTCACTCAGGGCGCTACTGCAAAGGTTGACTATTTTAGTCACTGGGATAAGTGTTGTTACGCTGTGTTGCTGAGTCAGTCAGGCCTATGTTCTCATTAACAAGTGGAATGTTTTGCAGGTATTGGCCAGAGTGGGCCCAGAGGTTACTGGGGAAACTAGGTAAAAACAAGGGCTGCAGACGCTAGAAACCAGATTCTAG
>NW_028270142.1:142816167-142873667 GCF_037043375.1 Chiloscyllium plagiosum
GAGTAAGTGTACGTGTGCGTGTATGGGTGGGTGTGTGTGTCTGTACGGACGTGCGAGTGTATGTGTGTGTTAGTCTGTACGGGCAAGCGAGTGTACATGTGTATGGGTGTCTGTACCGGCGTGCGAGTGTACGTGTGTGTCTGTAGGCGGATGTGTATGTATGGGTGTCTGTACCGGCGTGCGAGTGTACGTGTGTGTCTGTAGGCGGATGTGTATGTATGGGTGTCTGTACGGGCGAGCGAGTGTGGGTATGTATGGCTGTTCGAGCGAGCGAGTGTACATGTGTGTGTATGGGCGGGTGTGTGTGTACGGTCGTGTGTGTCTCTCTCTGTACGGGCGAGCGAGTGTACGTGTGCGTGTATTGGCAGGTTTGTGTGTGTGTGTGTGTCTGTACGGGTGAACGAGTGTTCGTGTGCGTGTATGGGCGGGTGTGTGTGTGTCTCTCTGTACGGACGGGCGAGTGTACGTGTGTGTGTATGGGCGGGTGCGTGTGTCTGTACGGGCGAGCGAGTGTACGTGTGCGTGTATGGGTAGGTGTGTCTGTATGGGCGAGTGAGTGTACATGTGTGTGTATGGGCGGGTGTGTGTGTGTCTATACGGGCGAGCGAGTGTACGTGTGCATGTATTGGCAGGTGTGTGTGTGTCTGTACAGGTGAACGAGTGGGTGTGTGTGTGTCTCTGTACAGGCGAGCGAGTATACGTGTGCGTGTATGGGTAGGTGTGTCTGTATGGGCGAGTGAGTGTACATGTGTGTGTATGGGTGGGTGTGTGTGTGTCTCTGTACAGGCGAGCAAGTGTACGTGTGCGTGTATGGGCTGGTGTGTGTCTATACGGGCAAGCGAGTGTACGTGTGTGTATGGGCGGGTGGGTGTGTGTTTGTACGGGCAAGCGAGTGTACGTGTGTGTGTATGGGCGGGTGTGCGTCTGTACGGGCGAGCGAGTGTACGTGTGTGTATGGGCGGGTGTGTGTCTGTACGGGTGAGCACGTGTACATGTGTGTGTGTATGGGCGGGTGAGTGAGTGTACGTATGCATGTATGGGTGGGTGTGTGTGTCTGTACGGGCGAGCGGGTGTACGTGTGCATGTATGGGCAGGTGTGGGTGTGTGTGTGTGTCTGTACGGGTGAGCGAGTGTACGTGTGCATGTATGGGCGGGTTGTGTATGTCTGTACGGGTGAGCAAGTGTACGTGTGCGTGTATGGGCGGGTGTGTGTCTCTGTACGGGCAAGTGAGTGTACATGTGCATGTATGGGCGTCTATATGGGCGAGCGAGTGTGCGTGTATGGGCGGGTGTGTGTGTCTGTACGGGAGAGCAAGTGTACGTGTGCGTGTATGGGCGGGTTGTGTGTGTCTCTGTACAAGTGGGAGAGTGTACATGTGCGTGTATGGGTGGGTGTATGTGTGTCTATATGGCGAGCGAGTGTGCGTGTTTGGGTGTGCGTGTGTGTCTGTACGGGTGAGTGACTATACGTATGCATGTATGGGTGGGGGTGTGTGTCTGTACGGGCGAGTGGGGGTGTGTGGGTGTCTGGGTGTGTGTGTGGGTGTCTGGGTGTGTGTGTGGGTGTCTGGGTGTGTGTGTGGGTGTCTGGGTGTGTGTGTGGGTGTCTGGGTGTGTGTGTCTGGGTGTCTGTACGGGTGTGTGTGTGTCTGTACGGGTGGGTTTGTGTGTGTGTGTGTGTGTCTGTACGGGTGGGTTTGTGTGTGTCTGTACGGGTGTGTGTGTCTGTACGGGTGTGTGTGTGTGTGTCTGTACGGGTGTGTGTGTCTGTACGGGTGTGTGTCTGTACGGGTGTGTGTGTGTGTGTCTGTACGGGTGTGTGTGTGTGTGTCTGTACGGGTGTGTGTGTGTGTGTCTGTACGGGTGTGTGTGTGTGTCTGTACGGGTGTGTGTGTGTGTGTGTCTGTACGGGTGTGTGTGTGTCTGTACGTGGGTGTGTGTGTGTGTCTGTACGTGGGTGTGTGTGTGTGTCTGTACGTGGGTGTGTGTGTGTGTCTGTACGGGTGGGTGTGTGTCTGTACGGGTGGGTGGGTGTCTGTACGTGGGTGTGTGTGTGTCTGTACGTGGGTGTGTGTGTGTGTCTGTACGGGTGGGTGGGTGTCTGTACGGGTGTGTGTGGGTGTGTCTGTACGGGTGTGCGTGTGTGTGTCTGTACGGGTGGGTGTGTGCGTGTGTGTGTCTGTACGGGTGTGTGTGTGTGTCTGTACGGGTGTGTGTGTGTGTGTGTTTCTGTACGGGTGTGTGTGTGTGTGTGTGTCTGTACGGGTGTGTGTGTGTGTGTGTGTCTGTACGGGTGTGTGTGTGTGTGTGTCTGTACGGGTGTGTGTGTGTGTGTGTCTGTACGGGTGGGTGTGTGCGTGTGTGTGTCTGTACGGGTGGGTGTGTGCGTGTGTGGGTCTGTACGGGTGGGTGTGTGCGTGTGTGGGTCTGTACGGGTGGGTGTGTGCGTGTGTGGGTCTGTACAGGCGTGTGTGTGCGTGGGTCTGTACAGGCGAGCGAGTGTGCGTGGGTCTGTACAAGCGAGCGGGTGTATGTGTGTCTGTACAGGCGAGCGAGTGTGCGTGGGTCTGTACAGGCGAGCGAGTGTGCATGTATGGGTGGGTTTGTGTGTGTCTGTATGGGCGAGCGAGTGTGCGGGTGCGTGTGTCTGTACGGGCGAACGAGTGTACGTGTGCGTGTATGGGCGGGTGTGTGTGTGTCTGTACAGGCGAGCGAGTGTGCGTGGGTCTGTACAGGCGAGCAGGTGTATGTGTGTCTGTACAGGTGAGCGAGTGTGCGTGGGTCTGTACGGGCGAGCGAGTGTGCGTGTGTGTCTGTACAGGCGAGCGAGTGTGCGTGTATGGGGGTGTGTGTGTCTGTACAGGTGAGCGTGTGTGCGCGCGTGTATGGGGGTGTGTGTGTCTGTACAGGTGAGCGTGTGTGCGCGCGTGTATGGGGGTGTGTGTGTCTGTACAGGTGAGCGTGTGTGCGCGCGTGTATGGGGGTGTGTGTGTCTGTACAGGTGAGCGTGTGTGCGCGCGCGTATGGGCGGGTGTGTGTCTGTACAGACGAGCGAGTGTACGTATGTGTGTGTATGGGCGGGTGTGTGTGTCTGTACAGGTGAGCGTGTGTGCGCGCGCGTATGGGCGGGTGTGTGTCTGTACGGGCGAGCGAATGGACGTGTATCTGTACGGGCGGGTGTGTGTCTGGAATGGCGGGCGAGTGTTCGTGTGAGTATCTGTACGGGCGAGCGCATGTACATGTGCGTGTATGGGCAGGTGTGTGTCTGTATCTGTACGGGCGAGCGAGTGTATGGGCGGGGGTGTGTGTGTGTCTGTACGGGTGAGCGACTGTATGTGTTTGTGTATGGGTGGGTGTATGTGTCTGTAGGGGCGAGCAAGTGTACATGTATGGCCGGGTTGTGTGTGTACGGGCGAGCGAGTGTGTGTCTCTCTGTACAGGCGAGTGTGTGTGTACACACGGGCAAGCGAGTGTATGTGAGCGTGTATGGGCGGGTGTGTGTGTGTGTCTGTAGGGGCGAGCGAGTGTACGTGTGTGTGTATAGGCGGGCATGTGTACGTGTACATGTATGGACGGGCGAGCTTGTGTGGACGGGCGAGTGTGGGTGTATACAGGCGGGCGAGAGAGTGTGGGTGTGTATACAGGCGGGCGAGAGAGTGTGGGTGTGTATACAGGCGGGCGAGAGAGTGTGGGTGTGTATACAGGCGGGCGAGTGTGGGTGGGTATGTATACAGGCGGGCGAGTGTGGGTGGGTGTGTATACAGGCGGACGAGTGTGGGTGTGTGTGTATACGGGCGGGTGAGTGTGGGTGCGCGCGTGTATACGGGCGGGCGAGTGTGGGTGTGCGTGTATATGGGCGGGTGGGTGTGTGTGGGTGTATACAGACGGGGGGGTGTGGGTGTATACAGACGGGGGGGTGTGGGTGTATACAGACGGGGGGGGTGTGGGTGTATACAGACGGGGGGGTGTGGGTGTATACAGACGGGGGGGTGTGGGTGTATACAGACGGGGGGGGTGTGGGTGTATACAGACGGGGGGGGTGTGGGTGTATACAGACGGGGGTGTGTGGGTGTATACAGACGGGGGGGTGTGGGTGTATACAGACGGGGGGGTGTGGGTGTATACAGACGGGGGGGTGTGGGTGTATACAGACGGGGGGGTGTGGGTGTATACAGACGGGGGGGGGTGTGGGTGTATACAGACGGGGGGGGGTGTGGGTGTATACAGACGGGGGGGGTGTGGGTGTATACAGACGGGGGTGTGTGGGTGTATACAGACGGGGGGGTGTGGGTGTATACAGACGGGTGGGTGTAGGTGTATACAGATGGGGATGTGTGGGTGTATACAGACGGGTGAGTGTGGGTGGGGGTGTGTATATGGGGGGTCGAGTGTGGGTGGGGGTGTGTATATGGGGGGTCGAGTGTGGGTGGGGGTGTGTATATGGGGGGTCGAGTGTGGGTGGGGGTGTGTGCATACGGGCGGGCGAGTGTGGGTGTGTGTGTATACGGGCGTGTGTGTGTGTGTCTACGGGCAGGCAAGTGTGGGTGTGTGTACGGGCAGGTGAGTTGGGTGTGTGTGTGTATACAGGCGGGCGAGTGTGGGTGTGTGTGTATACAGGCGGGCGAGTGTGGGTGTGTGTGTACAGGCGGGCGAGTGTGGGTGTGTGTGTACAGGCGGGCGAGTGTGGGTGTGTGTGTACAGGCGGGCGAGTGTGGGTGTGTGTGTACAGGCGGGCGAGTGTGGGTGTGTGTCTATACAGGCGGGCGAGTGTGGGTGTGTGTCTATACAGGCGGGCGAGTGTGGGTGTGTGTGTATACAGGCGGGCGAGTGTGGGTGTGTGTGTATACAGGCGGGCGAGTGTGGGTGTGTGTGTACAGGCGGGCGAGTGTGGGTGTGTGTGTGTACAGGCGGGCGAGTGTGGGTGTGTGTGTATACAGGCGGGCGAGTGTGGGTGTGTGTGTATACAGGCGGGCGAGTGTGGGTGTGTGTGTATACAGGCGGGCGAGTGTGGGTGTGTGTGTATACAGGCGGGCGAGTGTGGGTGTATACAGGCGGGCGTGTGTGGGTGTATACAGGCAGGCGAGTGTGGGTGTGTGTGTGTATACAGGCAGGCGAGTGTGGGTGTGTGTATACATGCGTGCGAGTGTGGGTGTGTGTGTACGGGCAGACGAGTGTGGGTGTGTGTGTACGGGCAGGTGAGTTGGGTGTGTGTGTGTATATACAGGCGGGCGAGTGTGGGTGTGCGTGTGTGTATGCAGGTGGGCGAGTGTGGGTGCGTGTGTGTGTATGGGCGGGCAGGTGTGGGTGCCCCTGTGTGTACGGGCGGGCGAGTGTGGGTGTGCGTGTGTATACTTGGGGGGGGTGGGGGGGGGTCCAAGTGTGGGTGTGTGTATACGGAGGTGGGTCGAGTGTGGGTGTGTGTATACGGAGAGGGGTCGAGTGTGGGTGTGTGTGTTTACATGCGGGCGAGTGTGGGTGTGTGTGTGCGGGCAGGCAAGTGTGGGTGTGTGTATACGGGCAGGTGAGTTGGGTGTGAGTGTATATACAGGCGGGTGAGTGTGGGTGTGGCTGTATACAGGCGGGCGAGTCTGTGTGTGTATACGGGTGTGTGTGTGTATACGGGCAGGCGGGTGTGTGTGTGTACGGGCGGGTGTGTGTGTATGTGTGCGGGCGGGCAAGTGTGGGTGTGTGTATATACGGGCGGGCGAGTGTGTGTGTATACGGGCGGGCGAGTGTGTGTGTATACGGGCGGGCGAGTGTGTGTGTATACGGGCGGGCGAGTGTGTGTGTGTATACGGGCGGACGAGTGTGTGTGTGTATACGGGCGGACGGGGGTGTGTGTGTATATGGGCGGGCGAGTGTGGGTGTGTGTGTGTATATGGGCGGGCGAGTATGGGTGTGCGTGTGTATATGGGCGGGTGCGTGTCTATATGGGCGGGCGAGTGTGCGTGTGTATATAGGTGTGTGTGTGTGTGCGGGCGGGCGAGTATGGGTGTGAGAGTATACAGGCTGGCGAGTGTGGGTGTGCGTGTGTATACGGGCGGGCGAGTGTGGGGGTGCGTGTATGTGTACGGGCGGGTGTGTACGGGCGGGCGGGTGTGTGGGTGTGTGTGTGTGTATGGGCAGGCGAGTGTGGGTGTGTACGGGCGGGCGAGTGTGGGTGTGTATGGGTGTGTGTGTGTATACAGGCGGGCGACTGAGTGCGTGTGGGTGTGTGTATGGGTAGGCGAGTGTGGGTGTGCGTACGGGCGGGCGAGTGTGGGTGTGTGTGCGTATACGGGCGGGCGAGTGTGGGTGTGTACGGGTGGGCGAGTATGGGTGTGCGTACGGGCGGGCGAGTGTGGGTGTGTGTGTATACGGGCGGGCGAGTGTGGGTGTGTATATGGGCGGGCGGGTGTGTGGGTGCGTGTATGTGTATTGGCAGGTGGGTGTGGGTGTATACGGGCGGGCGAGTGTGGGTGTGTGTATACGGGCGGGCGAGTGTGGGTGTGTATACGGGCGGGCGGGTGTGTGGGTGCGTGTATGTGTATGGGCAGGCGAGTGTGGGTGTATACGGGTGGGCGAGTGTGGGTGTGTGTGTAAACGGGGGGAGCGAGTGTGGTGTGTGTGTGTATACGGGGGGGGTGAGTGTGTGTGTGTATACGGGGGGGGGGCGAGTGTGTGTGTGTATACGGGGGGGGGCGAGTGTGTGTGTGTATACGGGGGGGGGCGAGTGTGGTGTGTGTGTATACGGGCGGGCGAGTGTGGGTGTGCGTGTGTGTACGGGCGGGCGAGAGTGGGTGTGTGTATACGGAGGGGGGTCGAGTGTGGGTGTGTGGGTGTATACGGGCGGGCGAGTGTGGGTGTGCGTGTGTGTACGGGCGGGCGAGAGTGGGTGTGCGTGTGTACGGGCGGGCGAGAGTGGGTGTGCGTGTGTACGGGCGGGCGAGTGTGGGTGTGCGTGCGTACGGGCGGGCGAGTGTGGGTGTGCGTGCGTATACGGGCGGGCGAGTGTGGGTGTGCGTGTGTGTACGGGCGGGCGAGTGTGGGTGTGTGTGTATACGGGCGGGCGAGTGTGGGTGTGTATACGGGCGGGCGGGTGTGTGGGTGCGTGTATGTGTATGGGCAGGCGGGTGTGGGTGTATACGGGCGGGTGTGGGTGTGCGTGTGTGTACGGGCGGGCGAGTGTGGGTGTGCGTGTGTGTACGGGCGGGCGGGTGTGGGTGCGTGTGTGTACGGGCGGGTGTGGGTGTGCGTGTGTGTACGGGCGGGTGTGGGTGTGCGTGTGTGTACGGGCGGGCGGGTGTGGGTGTGTGTACGGGCGGGCGGGTGTGGGTGTCAGAGTCAGTTGAAAACTGTGATTGATAGATTTTCGTCAGGCAGAGCCTACTGAACTCTGTGGATTCTCTGCCACAGAAAACTGTTGGAGCCAGAACATTTGAATGTGTTTGAGAAGCCGATAGGAAGGGTTCTTGATGCTAAAGGGATCAAAGAGCCTCGGGAGAAAGTTGGTGATCAGCCACAGTCGGATTGAATGGCAGAGTTACTCCTAGTCCTGTGATTCGTTTGCAGAGGGTGACTGGGTTAGAGGGGTAGATGAGCCGTGACCTAATTGTACGAGTGATAGAATGAGTTCAACAGGCCGACTGGCTCCCTGAGCTGCTGCTTTTTGTTTTCCACCCTTCTCAAGTAAGGTGGAGGAATATTTGATTTGATTTATTTTTGTCACATGTACCAAGATACAGTGAAAAGTATTTTGTGTGTTACCAGAACAAATCATCCCTTACATAAGTGCATCAGGGTAATAGAACCGAATGCAGAATATAGTGTTACAGCAACAGACAAGGTGCAGAGAAAGGTCAGCTTTAGTATACGAGGGGTCCATTCATAAGTTTGAGAACAGCGGGGAAGATGTGGGGGGGGGGGGGGGGGTGTTTGAAAGCGCCTGTGTTTTGGTGTCGTGCTTGCAATAACGTCAAGCTTAGCGACGTAATGCTGGGTCAGTGATGTGGAAGGAGAGCTGGAGTTTATACTCACCGCCTCTCTCCCTAACCCAACCGTCCCCATGCTGCAGATGTTAGCAGTATAGGCACATGCTGTCTGCCTACGCACAGCTACAGGGAGAGGGAGAGAGAGAGAGCATGAGTCAGCAGAAATAATGCAACATGCCCGGTGACTGTGCTTAATCCAGTCTTTCACTCCACCACCCCCCCCTCATCAGCACGGTTAGGTACAAACTGCCACCAGGTTGCCCCAAAGCTGCTGCTGAGTAATTGGTGGCTCTGTGGGGCAAATATGGTAGCGATGACAGAATCCCAGAATGGTTATGCCACGGAGGGAGGCTGTTTGGCCCATCAAGCTGGCTCTATCACGGAGTGCCAATTACCTGCCGCCTTACCCTGTATCCCTACACGCACACACACAAACATGCACGTACATACACTCACGCACATAAACACGCATGTCACACAGACACACATGATGATTATTGTTTTGCCCACAGCTTTTTGGCTGTGTGTCATTGTACCGCATCTGCCAGGATGTTATCTCTGGGTGTCCTCGTTCATTCTTCTGAAAGTCCAATTATTGTTTTTTAGCTTTGAGAGTTGCACAGAGGGTGCCACAGCGCACAGGGTAACAAAAGGAGCCGAAAGAGAACAAGACTGCTTGCGGATTCCCAATTTTTGTCTAATTATCAAAAGCTGAGCTGATTACAATTTAATGAAACCAAGCACCAGTAGAAACCCCAGGCCAGCAGAATTTAATAGCCTGTCAGACCTGCACTGTGCACCAGTGAATTATGAGGATAATGGAGACGTGTAATCGCCGTGATGATACGCTGCGTAACTTCAAAGTTAAATCTCTTTATTAAGATCCGTCTGCCGCAGACATTGGGCTACAGATTGTCTGCCATCTCCCACTGTCACGTCAAGTTATAAATAAGGTAGCTGGTGCTCTTTTTTTCATAATGGCCATGAGGTAATTCTGATCTACAACCTGAACATTTTAAGAATGCTTTGTAGTGCTGGATTCATGCAGAGTTAATGTGCTGCACTTTGCTGGACAGTGTATACTCCTGGAGTTACTGAACCAGCATTGCCCACTGCCAAAGTGCACCTCCTGCCAATTGCTTTGTGTCACTGCCATTTTTATTGTGAGCTCCTCCTATCAGTGGTTTACCACAGTGCTGTGTCATGTTCCTCTCACATCTTCCCCTGCCCTGTAGCTGCAGAAGTAGGCCATTCAGCCCCTTGCTCTGAGACTGTACCCTCTGTTCCTAGACTCACCATTCAATAGGATCGTTTTCTGTGGCAGAGAATTCCCCAGACTCCCCAGTCTCCTGGTGAAGGTGTTTCTCCCCATCTCTGTCCGTATTCCAGATCCTTACCCTGTGAGCCCTGGTTTGGGACCTCCTCAGGCATGAGAATGATGGACGGATTGTCTTATGAATGAAGGTTAAGCAGAGTGGGAATCTAGTTCTTGGGGTGGAGAGGAATGAGGGTGATCCCATTGAAACACGTCAGATTCTTAAAGGGGCTTGACAGGGTCAATGCCGAGAGGATGTTTCCCCTCCTGGGAGAGTCCAGGAGCAGAGGGAACAGTCTCAGAATAAAGAGGCACCAATTTCAGACTGAGATGAGGAGGAATTTCCTCTCTCGGGGTATGGAACTCCTTTAGATTAGATTACTTTACAGTATGGAAACAGGCCCTTCGGCCCAACAAGTCCACACCCCCCCGCCGAAGCGCACCCACCCAGACCCATTCCCCTACACTTACCCCTGCACCTAACACTAGGGGCAATTTAGCCTGGCCAGTTCACCTACCCTGCACATTTTTGGACTGTGGGAGGAAACCGGAGCACCCGGAGGAAACCCACGCAGACACGGGGAGAATGTGCAAACTCCACACAGTCAGTCGCCTGAGGCGGGAATTGAACCCGGGTCTCTGGCGCTGTGAGGCAGCAGTGCTAACCACTGTGCCACCGTGCTGCCCACTCCTTGTCCCAGAGAGCGGTGGGGGCAGAGTCCTAGTGCATATTTAAGGCTGAGATCGATAGATTCTTGATCAGTCGGGGAATCAAGGGAAAGAGCAGGAAGGTGGGTGTGAGGAATGTCAGATCAGCCACGATCCTATTGAATGGGGGAAGCAGGCTCAAGGGGCTGAATGGCCTACTCCTGTTCCTATTTCTTATCATCTGAACATCCTTCCATGTTTCCCCTGTTAGAAGTTTATAGGTTTTGAAGGTCCCCCCCTCATTCTTCTAAACTCCAGGTAATCCAAACTCTGTTCAATTCGTCTGCAGTGTGGAAACAGGCCCTTCAGTCCAACAAGTCCACTCTGACCCTCTGAGAAGTATTCCACCCAAACCCTTTCCCCATTACTTCTACATTTCCCCTGAGTAATGCACCCCACCTATACATCTCTGAACACTGAGCAAGTGGGAGGAAACCGGAGCACCCGGAGGAAACCCACGCAGACACTGGGAGAACGTGCAAACTCCACACAGTCACCTGGGATTGCAACATTTCAAAGACGTTGGGGCAGGTTCGTGAATAGGAAAGGTTTGGAGGGGATGACCTAGTGGTATTTGTTGCTCAACCGTTAATCCAGAGAATGTTCTGAGGAGTGTGTTCAAATCTCACCACAGGCAGATGGTGGAATTTGAATCCAATAAAAATCTGGAATTAAGAGGCTGACTATGACTATGAATCTATTGCTGATTGTCTGGGAAAAGCCTATCTGGTTCACTAATGTCCTTTAGAGAAGGAAATTGCCATCCTTACCTGGTCTGGCCAACATGAGACTCCAGACCCACAGCAATGGGGTTGACCCTTAACAATTAGGGATGGGCAATGAATGAAAAGAAAAATTGGGCAAATGCAGTCAAGTAGTACTAGTTTAGTTTGGGAAACTTTATCGGTATGGACACGTTGGGCCTGGAAGAGTCTGTGCTGCATAAATCTATGATTCTGTGAGCCAAGTACTGATCCTTGTGCTGCCTCACTATTCTTGCCAATGTGAGAATGACCCACTTCTTATCCTCTCCCTGTTTGCCAATCAATTGTCCGCACCAGTACATTACCCCCCTCCCCATGGCTGATGTGTTTGACTTTTCTCTAACTGGCCTCCTGCTGTTTACAGCTGGAAACGTAGCAGTCAGTTTACAACACGGCACTTTCCCACAACGTGAGTACGACCCAGTCATCTGGTTAGAGTTGCTGGTTGGTAGCTGTTTATTGACCGGAGCTCCTGCTCCTGCTCCACGGAATATTCTGCATCCAGCTGTGGGAGGGTGGGCGAGGGGATATCTCCGTCCCGAACCTGCTGGGAGAGCTGGCAACTTAGAATTGGAATTGGTTTTATCGTCATAGGAGGACAGTGAAAAGTTTACAAGTCGCCACTTACGGCGCCATCATAACAAAATTTTTAAGTACAGATGCTTAGGGTGAAGAAATTGGAAAAAATAAAATAATTAAAAAATCGCGTATTACAGATCACCAGGAATGAATTAGCAAATGGAGACATTCCCAGACCTTGTACTCTAGTGGGATTCGAACGCACTGAGCCTCAGCTGTGTCGTGTTTCTTGGGAAGCAGGTATTGGTCTCGGGGTGGCCTGGGGGCGAGTAAATTCTGCCCAGGGTTCCTGCTGCCGGCACCCACTCGTGAGATTGACCAATGTTGGTGGAGGTGGATCATTGCCTTTTGACTGGGATCAGATCCACTTCGATGTCTTCAAGGTCTCACTGCACAGAGCAGCTATTGGTTTGTAAGGTTGCATGTTTGGACAGACTGGATTCATAGAATCTCTATAGTCTGGGAAGAGGCCATTCAGCCCATCGAGTCTGTACTGATCCTCCTAAGGTCATCACACCCTCTGTTTGTAACCCACATTTCCCATGGCTACCCCACCTGGCCTGCACATCCCTGGGCACTACAGGACAATTTCCCAAAGGCAATCCACTCTAGCCTGCACATTTTTGGACTGTGGGAGGAAGCCGGAGAAAACCCACGCAGAGACTGGGAGATATCCAACTTCCATGCAGGCAGTCGCCCGAGGCTGGAACCGAACCCGGGTCCCTGGCGCTGCAAGGCAGCAGTGCTAACCACTGAGCCCCTGTGCTGCCCCGTTTGCACAATTACATACTTGTGCAAGTTTGTGTTCAGTGTCTGATAATTATTGTGATGGCTTGGCGAAAGGCGAATTTGTCATGTTTTTACAAGGAGGAGTGTTTGACGATGGCAACCGCGCTTACTAAACTACTGGCGAGTTGACTGACATTATTGGCCCAGGATATTGATGTATCCTAGTAACGGCTATAACATCATTAACTTCTTCACGTTAAAGCATTGACTGCACTCTCAGTTCCTCATTGGCTGTAAGCGTCAATGTAAGTGCAGCACAGGTGCTGTCCTTATTTCATTATGTCTCCAAGGCTCTTCACTGGGGCGTGGACAAATAAACCGCATGGACCGGGTGATGTGAGGATATATTTAGGCAAAGTTCCAACAGAAGTAGCATCTAAGAAATGCCTTTAAAAAGGAGGGTGAGGTAGAAGAGGGGGGTTCAGATGAGAATTCTGCAGTGTAGGATCTTGTCACCTCCTTCAGTCAGCTATGGTCTCATTGAATGGCAGAGGAGACTTGATGGGCTGAATGGCCAACATAAAATAGCTGAGGACACAGCGGCTGGTTGTACCATTGGTAGAATAAGGGGCTCAAAGCTTTGGTTCTCGCCGACTAACCTTTCAACGTTTGACCAGTTTTTGGTGTACGACAGTATGAGTGACGACAAGTTGGTTGAAAATTTTTTTTTTGATAAGGTTGGGTATTTTGTTCATTGTCCATGAGCTGAGTGGCTTTCTGCGCCATTTCACAGGGCAGCTAAGAATAAACCATATTGCTGCATGTATGGAGTCGCGACCCGGTAGGCCAGACCGGGTAAAGTTGGAAGATTTCCCTCCCTTAAAAGGGCATGAGTGAACCAGATGGCAATCAATGATGACCTCATGATCACCATTCGTAAAACTAAACTTCCAATTGCAGACTTTTATCAATTAATTGAATTTAAATTCCTTCGGCCACCCCTGTTAAGACTTGAGCACATATCCCAGAGCATTAACCTAAGACATTTCCTTCTTAAAGTATCATTTTCCCCAGTGAGACCATACAACATATTGTTTCACACGTGTCCATGTGGTTGCTTGGGGGGAGAACTGGAGAGAGTTCCAATCTCTTCCCCACCCCCCCACTGAAGCGGAAGTAGGCCATTCAGCCCATTGAGTCTGTTCCACTATTCACTGAGATCACGGCTGATCTGACAATCCTCAACTCTGCTCCTGCGTTTTCCCCATAACCCTCAAATTCTCTTCCTGTGTAAAAACTTTACCTCACACTGGATAATTGGAATAACTAACACCAAATCTGCCTCTCCGTAAATCTTTCCTAGCTTTGCACAGGAAATTTGTCAGAGAGACTTGTTTTTTTTTTGAATTTCAAAGATATACTTTGTTCAAGATATTTTTTATGAATACAAATGCAGTTTGGTTCTGGACAGTAGCATATCAAGGAAGCAAACAAACTTTGGGATTTGGCTGTATCTGAACATACTAAAGACCTCTCTTACACATGGAAGACCACATTTACATCAATTTGAGGCTGTAGGAGGGACTGATAACTGAACGAACCCCAATAAACTTCAGCAGGAAGACCTCAGACAGTGGTCAGGTTAATGCTCTGGGTTCAAGTCTCCCAACGTCTGGTGGAAGGGCGGTACGACGGCTCAGTGGTTAGCACTGTTGCCTCTCAGCGCCAGGGACCGGGGTTCAATTCCCACCACGGGCCACTGTCTGTGCGGAGTTTGCACGTTCTCCCCGTGTCTGCGTGGGTTTCGTCTGGGTGCTCCGGTTTCCTCCCACAGATGTACAGGTCAGGTGAATTGGCCATGCTAAATTGCCTGTAGTGTTAGGTGAATGGGTAAATGTAGGGGAATGGGTCTGCTCTTCGGAGGGTCGGTGTGGACTTGTTGGGCCGAAGGGCTTGTTTCCACACAGTAGGGAATCTATCTTAATTCATTGGCAAAAATGTAGAATTGAAAACTTAATCTCTGTGCTGGTGACCGTGAAACAATCACGGATTGTTGTAAAAACCCACCTCAATGTCCATCAGAGAAGGAAATCTAGATTAAAGTGGTGCTGGAAAAGCACAGCAGTTCAGGCAGCATCCGAGGAGCAGGCAAATCAAAGTTTTGGGCAAGAGCCCTTCATCAGGAATGGTTTCCAACATCTGCAGTCCTTGTTTTTGGAAATCTGTCGTCCTTACCCGGTCTGACCTACATGTGACTCCAGACCCACAGCAAGTGGGGTTGACTCATAATTGCCTTCCGAAAAGGCTCGAGCAAGCGACTCAGTTCAAAGGATAATTCGGGATGGATGTCAGCCGTCAGCAATGCTGAGATTGTACAGAGGGGAGGAGATCGCAGAGGGAGATACCCCAGGATCGTGCCTGGGATGGAGCATCTCAGTGATGGAGAGAGGCTGGATAATCTCGGGCTGTTTGGAGCAAAGGTGATAGAGGAGTGTAAGGGGAATGGATTTTGGGGGAGGGGGTGGAGATTAGAAGCAGCTGTTCCCCTTAGTCAAAGGGTCAGTAGCAAGTTGTACAATTTTAAGATGCAATGCAGGTATTTTAAAGGGGATTTGAGGAAAAGAAATTTCACTCAGAGGATGGTGGAGGTCTGGAAAGCACTGCCTGGGGTTGGTTTGCAGGGTGGGGAGCCGGGTGGTAGTTGAGGCAGGAAACCTCACAACCTTTAAAGAGTACTTGGCTGAGCAGTTAGTGCCGTAACATTCCAGTGGGGGGACATGGGGGTAATGCAGGCTTAATGTGTCTTTGGCAGTGCAAGCACGATGGGCCGAAGGATGTGAAAGAGTAAATTTCAAACATCGGGTGGCTCTCTCTAAGCAAAGGTATGATGGACTGAATGGCCTCCCAATAATCTGAATGCAGTAATAGGAACACCAGACTGTCAGCATGCAGGGTAGGCAATGCTGCTGGAGTGAGGTAACTCTGAAACTTAATGCAAGTAAATGATTAATTGATTATTTGGTCACTCAAAGCAGTTACCCTTGTAATATTTTTTAAAGTGGTTGTGACAAGGTATTCATTGATTTTAATAGTATTTACAACACTATGGAGGGACGAAGGCCATTTGATCCATTGTGTCTATACTGGCTCTTTGCAATATCTATTCAGGGAGGAGATCCTGGAACTGTTTAACATATCGGTCAGGCTACAGTGAGAGTATTGTGTGTTGTCATGGGATTCACATTCTAGGAGGGATGTGATAGCACTGGGGGAGGGTGCAGAGGGAGATTTACCAGGTTGTTGCACAAGCATGGAGAGTCTTTTTAAAAGATCCCCTATAGTGTAGAAACAGGCCCTTCGGCCCAACAAGCACATGCCGACCCTCTGAAAAGTAACCCACCCAGACCCATTTCTGTCTGACTAATGCACCTAATACTACGGGCAGTTTAGCATGGCCAATTCACCTGACCTGCACGTCTTTGGTCTGTGGGAGGAAACCGGAGCACCCGGAGGAAACCCACGCAGACACGGGGAGAATGTGCAAACTCCACACAGTCACCCAAGGCTGGAATCGAACCTGGGTCCCTGGCAATGAAGCAGCAAAGCTAACCACTCAGTCACCGTGCCACCCCAGTTTCAGTGATAAAGAGAGATTGGACAGACTGCGTCTGTTTTCCTTGGAGCAGAGGGGACTGAGGGGGATGTGATTGAGATGGATAAAAGTTTGAGGGGCATAGACAGGGTAGAAAGGAAGAAACGTTTCCCCTTGAAGGGGGGATCAATGACCAAGGGGCTTGGATTTAAGGGAAGAGGCAGGAGTTTGAGGGGGATGCATGGAAACATTTTTCTCCCCCAGAGGGTGGTGGGGAATCTGGAACTCCCGGATTCCTGATGAAGGGCTTCTGCCCAAAACGTCGATTTTCCTGCTCCTCGGATGCTGCCTGACCTGCTGTGCTTTTCCAGCACCACTCTAATCTCCAGCATCTGCAGTCCTCGCTTTCTCCTAGGGAATCTGGAACTCCCTGCCTGTCAGGGTGGGAGAGGCAGAAACCCTCAAGAGCATTGAAGAACTGTATAAATGTGCACCTGTGATAGCAAGGCATGCAAAGCTATGGGGAGAAAGTGAGGTCTGCAGACGCTGGAGATCAAAGCTGAAACTTTATTGCTGGAACAGCACAGCAGGTCAGGCAGCATCCAGGGAACAGAAGATTCGACGTTTCGGGCACATGCCCTTCTTCAGGAATGAGCAGAGAGTGTTCAGCAGGAGAAGATAAAAGGTAGGGAGGAGGGACTTGGAGGAGGGGCGTTGGAAATGTGATAGGTGGAAAGAGGTCAAGGTGAGGGTGATAGGTCGGAGTAGGGTGGAGGCGGAGAGGTCAAGAAGAAGACTGCAGGTCAGGAAGGCGGTGCCGGGCTGGAGGGATTCGGCTGAGACAAGGTGGGGGGAGGGGGGATGAAGAAACTGGTGAAGTCCAAGTTCATCCCCTGCGGTTGGAGGGTTCCCAGTCGGAAGATAAGACGCTCCTCCTCCGACCGTCGCGTTGTTGTGGTTTGGCGGTGGATGAGTCCAATGACCTGCATATCCTCGGTGGAGTGGGAGGGGGAGTTGAAATGCTGTGCTACAGGGTGGTTGGGTTGGTTGGTCCGGGTGGCCCAGAGGTGCTCTCTGAATCGCTCCGCAAGTAGGCGGCCTGTCTCCCCAATATAGAGGAGGCCACACCGGCTGCAGCGGATGCAGTAGATGATGTGGGTGGAGGTGCAGGTGCAAAGCTATGGGCCAAGTGCTGGGAAATGGGATTGGTGTTCACCAGCACAGACTTGGTGGGATGAAGGGCTTATGACTGTGCTGTGACTGGAAAGTCTCACTGCCCAGAGTGTTTCCCGAAACACTGCCAGCCTGGCTGCGGAGAGAGCGGTTCCTCAGTAAAGATCTATAGGTAGGCCCCGGCAGATTACAAAGTGTTCTTTTCTTTTACAGTTGGCTTTGATGACTGTTTCCGGGGTTTGGCAGTACAGTATGAAACGAGCGACCGGAACTTCAAGGTGCAACGTGATGGCGTGGTGTTCGCAACTGAAGACATGCATCTCTCTGGGAAACAAGTGAAGTTTGTGGTTACGGCACGGGGAATGGAGAGCCCCGGACAATGGCAAACCGTCGTCAAGTTAACCGTGAGAGCCAAAGGTGGAACCAAACGCACAGGCCAACAGGTACCTCGTCAGAACACTGAGGAGCAACAGTGTCCCACACACAGATTCTACATTCTCTTTTTTTTTTCCCCAACTTCAATTTATGAACACGTTTCTGCATTTAAACGATAAGAAATAGGAACAGGAGTAGGCCATTCGGCCCCTTGAGCCTGCTCCCCCATTCTATAGGATCACGGCTGATCCGACATTCCTCACACCCACCTTCCTGCCCTTTCCCTCGATTCCCCGACTGATCAAGAATCTATCGTTCTCAGCCTTAAATATGCACAAGGACTCTGCCCCCACAGCTCTCTGGGGCAACGTGTTCCATACCCTGAGAGAGGCAATTCCTCCTCATCTCAGTCTGAAATTGGTGCCCCTTTATTCTGAGACTGTACCCTCTGCTCCTAGACTGTCCCTCAAGGGGAAACGTCCTCTCAGCATTGACCCTGTCAAACCCCTTCAATCTGATCTGCCATACCTCCTACAAGATGTCATGGGCAGGTGGCTATTAGCGATGGTGAGGGGGTGTGGTGTGTTGGTGTGGAGTTGAGAACAATTGTCCTCTGGACACCTTTCCACCCTGTGCAGCTCTTTGTTCACGTTGTGTTGGAGTTTTGACCGAAGTAGATTTCTATTACCGTGATATTTATTGTGTGTGAACAACCCTGTCAATTGGGATCATTTTGGTTAAAAATTCAACCTTTCCGGTAAAGGAGGTGGGATTTGAGGAAGGGTGAATGGGAATGAAGGTGTTTGATGGTAAGGAGCCCCTAGTGAGGTCCCAGTGAAAAGACAAGCCAGGAATGTTGGAGGAGTGATTTCTGTTGCCACGACAGCGCGGCCTACTCATGTTCTGAGCCACGCGATGCCTGTCGTTAACCAGTTGTATGACCTGTGTGTTTTTTAAAAATTATCTTGCGATTGCCGCCTATTGGTCAGCCGGTCTACCATCAGATAATGGTGCTTGGACCACCACAGTACGCTTAGAGCGACATGGTGGCTCAGTGGTTAGCACTGCTGCCTCTCAGTGCCAGGGACCCGGGTTCAATTCCAGCCTCGGGCATGGATTTTGCACATTCTCCCTGGGCCTGTGTGGCTTTCCTCCCACAATCCAAAGATGTGCAGGTTAGGTGAACTGGCCATGCTACATTGTCCACAGTGTTCAGGGATGTGTAGGTTGGGTGCATTAGTCAGGGGCTAACTGCAGGGAAAAGGGTTACTCTTCGGAGGGTCGGTGTGAACATGTTGGGCCAAAGTGCCTGTTTCCACATTATAGGGATTTTATGAACTGACATAATCACAACGCTAAACCCCAAAAAAATAAAGAACTGCAGATGCTGGAAATCAGAAACAATAAGAGAAGTTGCTGGAAAAACTCAGCAAATCTGGCAGCATCTGTGGAGAGAAAGCAAGAGTTACGTTCCAGGTCCAGTGACTCTTCTTTAGAAACACTCACCCATATCCTGAGGGAAAGAATTCCAGGAATTTGACCCAGCGACACTGAAGGAACGGGTGATATATTTCCAAGTCAGGATGGTGAGTGGCTTGGAGGGGAACTTGCAGGGGGTGGTGGTGCCATGTATCTGCTGCCATCTGTCGATCAGGGTAAAGGTTAATAAGACCCTCACGCCTATTCTTAATTCTCTGACCCCGGTTGCAAGCTTGGTTCTGATTTGTTTATACCCTTGTTGACCCACAATTTTCTGATTAATGCCCACTGATCTTGCCTGCGATGGATATGTCCTGTGAGTGGCAAGTGAATTATTCATATTAATACGTTTATCCTAATTTCTCTCCTGTGGGCATGGCTCTGAATTCAAGGATATGTTCCCCGCCAGTAGACAGCGTGTCTCTCTATTCACCCCATTGATTGCTATCATCTCCTAAAAGCATCAATCACACAATCTTGACCACTGCCCCCCCCCCCAACTCCGCCAAATACTTGACATTATTGCACCATGAGCTTTGATCAGCCCCCCTCATTCACTGCTGTCAACACACAGCCACAACAGTGTGTGCTATCTCCAAGATGCACTGCAGCAACTCACCAAGGCTCCTTCAACACCATCTGCCAAACTTGTGACCTCTTCCATCTAGATGGACAAAGGCAACAGATCCATGGGAACACCACCCCCTGCAAGTTCCCCTCCAAGCCCCTCACCATCCTGTCTTGGAAATATATCAGCGTTCCTTCAGTGTCTCTGGGTCAGAATCCTGGAATTCACTCCCTAAGGGTCACTGGACCTGGAACATTAACTTTGCTTTCTCTCTTTGGATGCTGCCAGATTTGTTGAGTTTTTCGAGCAACTTCTCTTATTAGATTAGATTACTTAGAGTGTGGAAACAGGCCCTTCGGCCCAACAAGTCCACACCGCCCCGCCGAAGCGCAACCCACCCATACCCCTACCCCTACCCCTACCTTTACCCCTTACCTAACACTATGGACAATTTAGCATGGCCAATTCACCTAATGTGCACATCTTTGGACTGTGGGAGGAAACCGGAGCACCCGGAGGAAACCCACGCAGACACGGGGAGAATGTGCAGACTCCACACAGTTGGTCGCCTGAGGCGGGAATTGAACCCGGGTCTCTGGCGCTGTGAGGCAGCAGTGCTAACCACTGTGCCACCGTGCCGCCCACGGTGTTTCTGATTTCCAGCACCTGCAGTAGCTTCTTTGGGTTTAGCGTGGTGATTGTGTCAGTTCAAGGATGATTGGATCAAAGTTTGGAAAATATTTAGCAGGGATTTGGAGGGACTTTGGAAAGGACTTTAGAAAGCTGGGAAGTTTCATGCAGTGAGGTGAAGTAATAATGTGGATGTAGATGTGCTCGCTGAGCTGGAAGGTTCATTTCCAGATGTTTTGTCACACTACTAGGTTACATCTTCGGTGGGCCTCCGGGCGAAGCACTGCTAGTCGGGTGATGGAACATCTGGAAATGAACCTTCCAGCTCAGTGAGCAAACCTACGTCCAGAACCTCAACCTGAGCTACAAATCTTCTCCAATCTCTCTAAGTAATAATCATAAATTGCTGTCCGGTGTAACTCTTAGGACAGTCAATTGGATTATTGAATAAATGCTTTCTAACAGTAGGCTGACATCTAATGCTAGGTAGATAGGTGCACACTTGGGTATGCTAGGAGCTACGTAGATAAATACTCAGGACCCTGCTTAATGGAGCCAAAAATAAGCATTTTCCAAAGCAAAGGGAGCCATGGAGATGGCCAGACTTGCTATATCTCCATTGTAACAGCCTGGCCAATCAGAATCTTCCTGCATGGTCCAAGAATTAAGATTGACAGTTAACTTCCTGATGAAGGGCTTATACCTGAAACATAGATTCTCCTGCTCCTCGGATGCTTCCTGACCTGCTGTGCTTTTCCAGCACCACACACCCAACTCTAATTTCCAGCACCTGCAGTCCTCACTTTCTCCTAGTCCTTGAATGTGGAGTCGCAGGTAGATAGGATAGTAAAGAAGCATTTGGTATGCTTTCCTTTATTGGTCAGTGTATTGAGTACAGGAGTTGGGAGGTCATGTTGTGGCTGTACAGGACATTGGAATATTGCGTGCAATTCTGGTCTCCTTCCTGTCAGAAAGATGTGAAACTTGAAAGGGTTCAGAAATGATTTACAAGGATGTTGCCAGGGTTGGAGGATCTGAGCTACAGGGAAAGGCTGAACAGGCTGGGGCTGTTTTCCCTGGAGTGTCTGAGGCTGAGGGGTGACCTGATAGAGGTTTACAAAATTATGAGGGGCATGGATAGGATAAATAGGCAAAGTCTTTTCCCTGGGATCAGGGAGTCCAGAACTAGAGGGCAAAGGTTTAGGGTGAGAGGGGAAAGATATAAAAGAGACCTAAGGGGCAACTTTTTCATGCAGAGGGTGGTATGTGTATGGAATGAGCTGGCAGAGGAAGTGGAGGACGCTGGTACAATTACAACATTTAAGAGGCATTTGGATGGGTATATGAATAGGAAAGGTTTGGATGGATATGGGCCGGGTGCTGGCAGGTGGGACGAGATTGGGTTGTGATATCTGGTCGGCATGGACAGGCTGGACCGAAGGGTGTTTCCATGCTGTACATCTCTATGACTGTTCTTGCTGCATCCACATGCCAAAGATAGCATGACCAATCAGCACTCTCTTCTCATGGTCTGTAAAATGGTGACTCCTTGTTTTGAATACATTACTTATCTCCTAGTTCTGAAACATTAGTTTGACTAGTCGTCTTTTAGCAAGGTTTAAATTGTGTACAAGCCAAGTGATCTGCTGTTGTTTGATTCATGTATTGTCTCAATGACCTATACTTCTGGCCCTTGCTCCTGTGCCAGAACCCAGCGCTAGTTACACTCCCGCCATGATGGACATCGGTCCCAGCTCTTGCTCAGGGGAAGCACAACTGGCTGGATCCAAGTGTCTCTTGTGGCACAGTGGTAATGTCCTTGCCTCTGAGCTTGGAAGCCTGCATTCAGTTTGCCCCAGAGGTGTGCAGCAAAAGCAGGTTGATGAGAAAAGTATCCAAGTGAATCAGAAATCCCTGCTCTGTCAGTGTGCCTCCAGCAACTTACCACATACACTGTGCCTTTATAATAGTTTATGTTCATTAGCACCAGGAGTACAGAACAGGAACAGGCCCTCCAAGCCTGTACTGATCCTCATGCCCTACTTAAACTGAAAAACAAACCTGCTGCCCTTATTCAGTCCATATAATGCCTCTTATATGTCCCCAGTGTATCTGCTTCCACCCCTCTCTTCTGACAGTGCGTTCCAGGCTCCTACCCCTCCCTGTTTGGAAAAACCTCCCTTGCACAAATTCCTTAATCTGTTCCCCCTCTCACCTTGAACCTGTGCCCCTTGTAATTGAAACTTCAACCCTGGGAAAAAGCCTCTACCTATCCACCCTGTTTATGCCTCTCGTTGTTGTGTAGCCCTCTATCAGGTCTCCTCTCAGCCGCTGTCTTTCCAGTGAAAACAATCCTCGTCTTTTTAACCTTTCCTTATAGCTAATGCCCTCGAGACCAGGCATCATCCTGGGGGACGGCACGGTAGCTCAGTGGTTAGCACTGCTGCCTCACAGCCCCAGGGTCCCAAGTTCAATTCCAGCCTTGGGCGACTGTCTGTGTGGAGTTTGCACATTCTCCCCGTGTCTGCATGGGTTTCCTCCGGGTGCTCCGGTTTCCTCCCACAGTCACAAAGATGTGCAGGTCAGGTGAATTGGCCACGCTAAATTGCCCATAGTGTTAGGTGCATTAGTCAGAAGAAAATGGGTCTGGGTAGTTTACTCTTCGGAGGGTCAGTGTGGACTTGTTGGGCTGAAGAGCCTATTTCCTCACTGTAGGGAATCTAATCTAATCTAGTCTAATCTAATCTAATGAACTTTCCATGCCCTTCTGGTAGTGTGGCAATCTGAACTATACATAATATTCCAAATATGGCCTAATGAGGGTTTTATATAGCTGTAACATGGTTTGTCAACGCTTGTACTCCATGTCCCAGCCGATGAAGCCAAGCATGTCATATGCCGCCTTCATCACCTTGGCCACCTGTGGTGCCATTTTTAGGAAACTGTGGACCTTTATACCTCGATCTGTCTGTGTGTTAATGTTCTGTACAGACTGCCAGTTAGAGTACAGTCACTGGAGTCCTGAAATCCGCCTCCTTTTCACATGGTATTCTTCCCACTGCAGCGATCCCAGTCACCCTCCAGCTTGGGAGTTGCGTGCCAAGGTTCTGATGCACTGGAGATCCCACACCCAGTCCAGAACATGGAGGCAATAGCCTCCAGCCAGCCTGTTGTTAACAACTCACCACTTTGCAGCTGTTTAGACATTGAATGAATTCCTACACTTTGAACCAATTTTGATGTAGAAAACTCATTCATCTAAAAGAAAATGCGTAGACAATTTCAATGGAATCTAACGGAGATTGTGGCAACGTGTTAATGCTGCTGGACTAGCAATCCGGAGATCCAGGTTAATGCTCCAGGGACATGAGTTCCTGGTGGGAGTTCAAATTCACTTAATAAATCAGGAATTGAAAGGTAACCTCAGTGATAACGACCTCAAAACCCTCATCGACTTGTTATAAAACCAACCTGGTTCATTAATGTCTTTCAGGGAATGAAATCTGCCGTCCTTAGCTGGTCTGATCTACCTGTAACTGCAGACCCACAACAGTGTGGTTGACTCTTAACGTTTGAGGTTGTACAGGACGTTGATGAGGCTCTCCTGTGTCCAGTTCTGGTCGCCCTGTTATAGGAAGGATATTATTAAGCTGTAGAGGGTTCAGGAGAGTTTTACCAGGATGTTGCCAGGACTGGACGGTTTGAGTTATAAGGAGAGGCTGGGACATTTTTTCACCAATAGAGCATGGAGATTGAGAGGTGACCTGAGAGATTTACAAAATCGTGGGTGGTATAGATAAAGTGAGTGGCAGGTGTCTTTTTCCTAGGGTGGGGGATTTAAAGACTAGGGGTCACATTTTAAGGCGAGAGGAGAAAGATTTAAAAAAGACATGAGGGGGTAATTATTCTTACGCAGAGGGTGGTTGTGTGGAATGAACTTCTAGAGGAAGTGGTGGGTGTGGGTACAGTTATGTTGTTTTAAAGACATCTGGATAAGTTTGTGAATGAGAAATGTTTGGAGGGGTATGGGTCTCGCACAGGCAGGTGGGGCTAGTTTAGTTTGGGGTTATGGTCAGCATGGCCTTTTGGGCTGAAGGGTCTGTTTTTGTGCTGAATGACTACCCTCTGAAATGACTCAGCATGCTGCTCCAATCAAGGGGCAATTAACAATTGACAACGAACGTCACCCAGCAAGCACTGCCCCTATCACATGAAAACATTTGGGGAAAAATGTGGTCGGGAGAATATTGTCCAATCACTAGAACACCTAATTGTTGTGTCGTCATTTGATGATTTAGAGTGCACTGGGCCCCTCTGTAATTGGCTCATTTTGACACTCTATGTCCCTGTGCCTCACAGTGGCAGGATACCATCTCCCATTGGGGTAATACACTGGAAATCATGCCCTACCACTCCTGCAGTCATCGCCAAACTCAAAGATTTTATCAAAGGATGCAAAGTTGCCCAATTTACCCATCTCTTTTAGACCCAGAAAAACACATATTTGATAAGAGGAATCTCGATTATCCGAAGGGACACAGGCGGGCAGTGCTTCCTTTGTTTAATCAAATTGTAGATAATCGAATGCTGGACAACATAGTTTAGCCAAGAATCAGGACCTTGTGATTTGTTCGGATAATGCGCTATTTGGATAATTGAATGCTGGATAATCAAGGTTCCTCTGTACCGTTTACTACACAAATCGATCCTGGCTACAGCCAGATAATTATCAACTGTTGATATATAACCCTACTTCAAAACCTCTTCACCCTGACTCCCATACACTTACAGACTTGGGGGCGGGAGGGGAGAAAAAGCATGGGTGTTATGGGTGGAGGGGAAGATCAGGAAGGCAGTCCAATGGTCCTTGTCCCAAGGTGATCCTTTCAACTTGTTATAGCTTATTATTGCTCTTCCAACTACCTTCACTTCTCTGTACCGTCACAGAGTGAATGGTTCACAAATTATAAGGTCAATGACTTATTGGTTACAGCTTACACTGACTGGTGAGCAGAAAATAAACTGGCTTTCTTCAGGCCTTAACTGCAGAGTTAAAGACACCACCTCCCTTTGTGCTCCAGGCTAGCTTGTTCACACCCACAAGCTGCTCAGCCGCCTTGCCGCCTATCACATAGTTATTGACACCGATCAATCAGCTTCCTGTTGCCATCTGAATCTCCCAACTTCTTTACAGTAATCACCACCACCACCAACCCCCTTCCCCCACTGGCCTTGAGCATGTGCTGTCTCCCCCTCCCCCTCCCCCCTTCATCAGCCTCATGTTTCTCTTCCCTTCATCGTGCTCCTTAAAATCAATTATCCTTTGGCCTACCCCTCGAATCTGTGGATGTGGCTCATTGTCCAATTTTGTTGGAGACACTCATATGAAGTACCTAGGGATACTTTGGCATGCCAGAGGTGCTATATAAATGCCAGTTGCCATTAGTCTCTAGGCTGAGGTAGTTACAAATCTACAGAGATGAGCACAGTCCTAATTTTGGGCAGGATTCCATGGAGTTGGCCAATCTCTTACAGAGCGGGTTGTGACCATTGCAGGTGTGTGGGGAGGGAATCGGGAAGCATTCCTAAATCCAGTCTGATCGAAGGCAGGGATTGTCGGAAGCGCACAAACAGAAACCATCGTGCTGTGGAATTCTCTGGCACAGAAAGCCGTTGAGGTCAAAACTTTGGAAGTGTTTTCAAGAAGGCATTTGATACAGCTCCTCTGGCTAAAGGGATCAAAGGGTATGGGTGAAAATGAGGAACAGGGGACTGAGTTGGAAGACCAGCCATGGTCCTATTGAATGGCAGAACAGGCTCAAAGGGGCTGAATGGCCGCCTCCTGCTCCCAGTTTCTATACTTTACCTTTGACATTGCCAAACTGACCGCTATGTAGAACTGTGTTGGAATTTGAGTGTAAAAACAACCCATTTCTCTCTCATATCCAGGTTACACATCCGTGGTCAGGTTCTGGAATGCACTGCCTGAGTCTATGGCAGAAACTTCCAAAAGGGATTCGGAAGGCTATCTGACCAGGAAGCATGGGCAGGTTCCAAGGAGAATGTGGGAGAACTGGGCAAACTATTGATTCAGAAAGGCAGCACAGACGCAGTGGGCCGAACGGCCTGTATTTGTGTCGTAATGATCCTGTTGATTTGTCCATGCCCGTGTTTGGTGGTGCTTGGGAGCTTTTCCTCAGTTCTGCCTCCCCTTGGTGTCTCTTTTTATTTTGTAGCTCATTCTGTAGCGCTCCTGCCTGCTGAACCAGAGGGTTGTTGGTTCAAGTCCTGGTCTGGTGCATTCAGGCTGACACCACTGATCAGGAGAATGATTCCAAATGTCAGGAAATTGAGTCACTTTGGGACAGTTCTGTATGGTGAAGGAAAGGCTGAGAAGAGACTGGATAGAGATGTTTAAAATTCATTGAGGGGTCTGGAGAGTGTAGGTAAAGAGAAGTTGTATTCCCGTTGGTGGAAGGATTGGAAACTAGAGGGCAAGGCTTTATAATAGTTGGCAAAAGCAGTACATTAACAAAATAACACCGTCTCTGTTCAACATTAAGACGGCGAGTGTTTAGAATGTGGATTGCTGTGTCTGAATGGGTGGTGGAGGCAAATTCTGATCTGACTTTCAAATGGGAACTGGATCATTTGCAAGGGGAAGGGGTGGGGGGGGAGAAGTGTCATGATGCATTCCTTTAAAGGGCTAGTGCATGAACGCCAGGCTGAGTGGGTTCAACTGTAAACAAAAAAAAATGGCTGCTGAGACTGGGGGGTCGGAGGGGGTCATTACAGGCTAAATATTGGAGTCAACTCTCTTCAGGTGTGGAATTATGGACAGGTTTAACACACACATGGGAATTTGTGCTCTTAATTATTGATTTTTGGCAGGAGAGGGGAATGCAGAATTTCAAGGTCACTCTTGGCTTATGACAAGGGTTCAAGCCCCACCACTGCAGACGGTGACACTTAAATTCAGTAAAAGTCTGGAATAAAAAGCTAATTCAAGGGTGACCATGCAACCATTGTCGATTGTCATTAAAAAAATCTGGTTCACTAAGGTCCTTTTGGGAGGGAAATCTGCTGTCCGTAATGGTCTGGCCCACATGTGACTCCAGACTCGCAGCAATGTGGAGTTGACGCTTAACAGCGCTGTGGGCAATTAGCAATGGACAATAGATTAGGTGAAAGTGACGACTGCAGATGCTGGAGATCAGTGTCAAGATTAGAGTGGTGCTGGAAAAGCACAGCAGGTCAGGCAGCATCCGAGGAGCAGGAAAATAGACGAAATTCTGCCCGAAATGTCTATTTTCCTGCCCCTGGGATGCTGCCTGACCTGCTGTGCTTTTCCAGCACCACTTTAATGGGTAATAGAATGCCTGTCTAGTTGGTAATGCCCACACCCCAAAAAACCCAACCTTCTCTGGCTTACATGTGACTCCAGACCCACAGCAATATGTTTGACTCTTAACTGTCTTCAGGGCAATTAGTGATGAACAATAACTATTGGCCTCGCCAGAGATATCCATATCCCAGAAATGTTTTTTTTATATATACATAAAGTTCATAGTTGGTAGCTTTTTAACAATCAACAGCTTTGGGTTGTGGATGAACAATGATCTCATTGAATGGTGAGACAGCTGTGAAGGGCTGAATGGCCATTTGCTCTTTCCTACCTTCCCGTGAATTTTGACTGTCTCCCATCCCAACAGGAGTTACATCGCCTCCAGTCCTTGAGCTGGGGTTATTGAGGCGTGGCTTTTGAGTTACAGCTAGTCTTCCCGTTGAAATGTGTGAAATCTCCATATCTGAGGTAGTTGGTTAGCTCACCAAGCTGCTGGGTTATTGTGCAAATGCTCCGTTACCATGCTGGGTAACCTTCTCAGTGGGACCTCTGTCAGACGCTCTGGTTCTTTCCTGCTCGGTTTTTATGTGGGCCCAGGATGTTGGGGATGAGTGTCACTCCCAGGTCTTCACTGCAGCGGTTTGTACACCGGGTCTGTCCCTGTTGATGGTTGAAAACCAGGCTTCCAAGAACTTCTTTGGGTGTCTCTGGCTGGCCTGTCCTAGAATGGTTCCTTTGTCATAGCTGAATCGATGGCTGTCTTTGTCTATAGGTGCAGAGATGAGGGGGAGTGGATCATGTCGTTTAGTAGCCAGTTGGTATTTGTGAAGTCAGATGGCTAGTTTTCTTCCTGTTTGTCCGATGTGGTGCTTGTTGCAAGGGATTTTGAATACCACGTTGGTCCTGTGCGCTGTGGATATGGGGTCCTTAGTCCTGGTAAATAGCTGGAGTAGCGTGGCTGTTGGTTGGTCAGCCACCACAAAACCTAATGGTCATAACAGCCTAGTAAGTTAATCCTGATATGTTCTTTATATAGGGTAGGATGGCCAGTCTGTTGGTAGGTACAGTGTCTTTTTGGCATTGTCTGTTGGACAGACATCAGCAGATGAAGCTGATGGAGTATCTGTTGTTATCAAAGACTTTGTGTAAGTGGCCTCCCCCTTCCTTGGGCAGTTCTGATGTGTTGCAGTGTGTCATGGCTCTCCATATCTTCACCTTCTGTGATACTTCTCGGTGCTGGTTCAGGGGTGACATCGCCCCTGAGCTAATTAGGATTAGAATAAGCTTTAGCATCACAACTACTCACAGGAGTACAGTGAAACGTCAACGGCACCATCCTAGGTACTAAGGTACAAGGTTCTTCAGAACAAATTCTTAAGAAACGAAATCAGGAAAATAAAAAGACCAGATTGCAGACCTTCTGTGATAATGTAATTTAAAAAATAAACGTAACAATTTAAGACAAAGTCAACTTAGATGCCTTTCCTCCACTCTTCCATAACACTGTGCCCGCATTAGATGTGAAAAGTATTAGAACCTGGGCTGTTGCTGTCTTTGATTGAATGGACCTTGACTCAGTGACTGGTTGGAGTCGGACTGAATATTTGTAGGCTGTTCTATCAGTCAAAAGTGTCCAGATTTGGGACCTGCACGTGGGTATGAATACCAGCTAACTTGGAGGTGTACTTGTGTTGCTATTCAAATGCAGCTGGCACGTGGCACCATTGCAGTTTTGCTTTTGTCAGCTTCAGCTCTTGCAGCCGGTCTCATCCTGTGGGTTTGGAGGCACTAACATAACCAGTATGGTGGGAGTGGGTGTGAACTGAAGATTTACGTGTACACATTCTCTCAGAGCAATATATATAGATGCTTGGAGGAAGTGCTCAGTAGGGGGTGTCAAAAAATGTTTTGGGAGAAGTTAGAATGTGGAGTCTGCATCCTCAAGAACTATAGTCATAGAGATGTACAGTACGGAAACAGACCCTTTGGTCCAACCCGTCCATGCCGATCAGATATCCCAACCCAATCTACTCTCACCTGCCAGCACCTGACCCATATCCCTCTAATCCCTTCCTATTCACATACCCATCCAGGCGCCTTTTACATGTTGCAATTGTACCAGCCTCCACCACTTCCTCTGGCAGCTCATTCCATACATGTACCACCCTCTGCATGAAAACGTTGCCTCTTAGGTCTCTTTTATATCTTCCCCCCCTCACCCTAAACCTATGCCCTCTAGTTCTGGACTCCCCGATCCAGGGAAAATACTTTGTCTATTTATCCTATCCATGCCCCTCATAATTTTGTAAACCTCTATAAGGTCACCCCTCAGCCTCCGACGCTCCAGGGAAAACAGCCCCAGCCTGTTCAGCCTCTCCCTGTAGCTCAGATCCTCCAACCCTGGCAACATCCCTGTAAATCTTTTCTGAACCCTTTCAAGGTTAACAACATCTTTCCAATAGGAAGGAGACCAGAATTGCATGCAATATTCCAACAGTGGCCTAACCAATGTCCTGTACAGCCGCAACATGACCTCCCAACTCCTGTACTCCATACTCTGACCAATAAAGGAAAGCATACTAAACGCCTTCTTCACTATCCTATCTAACTGCGACTCCACTTTCAAGGAGCTATGAACCTGCACTCCAAGGTCTCTTTGTTCAGCAACACTCCCTAGGACATTACCATTAAGTGTATAAGTCCTGCTAAGATTTGCTTTCCCAAAATGCAGCAGCTCGCATTTGTCTGAATTAAACTCTATTTGCCACTTCTCAGCCCATCTGGTCCAGATCCTGTTGTAATCTGAAGTAACCATCTTTGCTGTCCACTACACCTCCAATTTTGGTGTCATCTGCAAACTTACTAACTGTACCTCTTATGCTCGCATCCAAATCATTTATGTAAATGACAAAACGTAGAGGACCCAGCACTGATCCTTGTGACACTCCACTGGTCACAGGCCTCCAGTCTGAAAAACAACCCTCCACCACCACCCTCTGTCTTCTACCTTTGAGCCAGTTCTGTATCCAAATGGCTAGTTCTCCCTGTATTCCATGAGATCTAACCTTGCTAATCAGTCTCCCATGGGGAACCTTGTCGAACGCCTTACTGAAGTCCATACAGATCACATCTACTGCTCTGTCCTCATCAATCCCCTTTGTTACTTCTTCAAAAAACTCAATCAAGTTTGTGAGACATGGCTAGTTGAGGCATTAGTGAAAATATGTTAAAGGGGATGTTGGATTGATAGATAAAAAAGATATGAAATAGGAATAGAAGTAGGCCGTTTGGCCCCTCGAACCTGCTCCCCTTTTCAATGGGGTCATGGTTGATCCGACATTTCTCTCACCCACCTTTGTGCCCTTTCCTGACTGATCTAGAATCTATCGATCTCAGCCTTAAATATACACAAGGACTGCCCCCACAGCTCTCTGGGTCAAGGAGTTCCAAAGACCCCCAACCCTCTGAGAGAAGAAATTCCTCCTCATCTCAGTCTGAAATTGGTGCCCCTTTATTCTGAGACTGTACCCTCGGGTCCTAGATTCTCTCATGAGGGGAAACATCCTCTCAGCATTGACCCTGTCAAACCCCTTGAGAATCCAATATGCAATCACCTCTCATTGTTCTCAACTCCAGTGAGTAGAGTCCCAACCAGCTTAACCTTTGCTCATGAGACCGGGGAGGCATGGCCCAGTGGTATTATCGCTGGGCTGTTAATCCAGAGACCCAGGTAATGTTCTGGGGACCTGGGTTTGAATCCCACTATGGCAAATGGTAGAATTTTAATTCAACCTTAAAAAGAAATCTAGAATGAAGATTCTAATGATGACTGTGAATGATTATCGGAATAAACCCATCTGGTTCACTAATACCCTTTAGGGAGGGAAATTGCCATCCCTGTTTGGTCCGGTCTGTGTGTGACTCCAGACCTAGAGCAACATGGTTGACTCTTAACTGCCCTCTGGGCAATTAGGGGTGGGAGATAAATGCTGCCCAGCCAGCAACTCCCTTATCCCATGAATGAATAAAGAAAAAAAAATTACGCCATTCTGTTACTAGTGAACCTTTTCCACAAGGTCTCCAGTGAAACAATATATTTTCTTAAATAAGGGGATCGAAACAGCTCACAGTCCTCCAGCTGTGGTCTCACCAGCACCTTGTACAGCTGCAGTAAGACTTCCCTACTCTTACTCTCTTTCAATGGCAGAGGAGGCCTGAAGGATTGAGTGACCTGCTTCTAACTGTGGGTCTATGCAAGTCAGAAGAATTTGAGATTGCTCCAGACAGGATGGGCTCATATTGAGAAATGAAACCAGGTCCACTTCATGTAAGGGAATCACAGATCGATGCTCCAGGTCAGTTACTCGGCCCTTGTCAAATTCCTTGCTGAAGTCTGTACAGACAGCATCTGCAAGGTTTGTGAAAGTTTGTAGCTCAGGTTGAGGTTTAGGGTGTAGGTTTGCTCGCTGAGCTGGAGGTTTGATATCCAGACGTTGCATTACCTGGCCAGGTAACATCATCAGTGGCGACCTCCAAATGAATGGAAGCTGTTGTCTCCTGCTTTCTATTTATATGTTTGTCCTGGATGGGGTTTCTGGGGTTTGTGGTGATGTCATTTCCGGTTAGTTTTCTGAGGGGTTGATAGATGGTATCTAGATCTACGTGTTTGTTTATGGCATTGTGGCTGGAGTGCCAGGCCTCTAGGAATTCTCTGGCATGTCTTTGCTACCGCTCTACCTATATCAATCGTCTTTATTGTCTGTTCAAAAAAAACTCAGTCAAGTTACAGAGTCATAGAGCAATACAGCATGGAAACAGGCCCTTCGGCCCAAACTGGTCCATGCTGACCATGGTGCCCACTCAGCCAGTTCCAATTGTCCACATTTGGTCCATATCCCTTTAGATTAGATTAGATTAGATTACAGTGTGGAAACAGGCCCTTCGGCCCAACAAGTCCACACCGACCCGCCGAAGCGAAACCCACCCATACCCCTACATTTACCCCTTACCTAACACTATGGGCCATTTAGTATGGCCAATTCACCTGACCCTGCACATCTTTGGACTGTGGGAGGAAACCGGAGCACCCGGAGGAAACCCACGCAGACACGGGGAGAACGTGCAAACTCCACACAGTCAGTCGCCTGAGGCGAGAATTGAACCCGGGTCTCTGGCGCTGTGAGGCAGCAGTGCTAACCACTGTGCCACCGTGCCGCCCACGAACCGCCCACGATCCCTCTAAACCCTTCCCATTCATGTACCTATCCAAATGTTGTTTCAATGTTGCTCTTGTACCTGTCTCAACCACTTTCACTGTCAGCCCATTCCATACACACACCACTCTCTGTGTGAAGACGTTGCCCCTCAGATCCTCCTTAAATCTTTCCCCTCTCACCTTAAACCTATGCCCTCTAGTTTTCAAATCCCCATCCCTGGGAAAAAGACTGTATGCATTCATCCGGTCTATGCCCTTCACGATGTTATACATGTTTCTCACAAGGTAGTGAGGAATGCTTTCCCACGCACGAAGCCATGTTGGCTATCCCTAACCTGTCCATGCCTTTCCAAATACATGCAAATCCTGACCTCCACAATCCCCTCCACTGCTGACGTAAGGCTCACTGGTCTGTAGTTCCCTGGCTTTTTGCAGTTTGTTCCTTCTGACTTTGTGAAGATCAACCAAACTCCACGCCTTCGTTTCGCCATCTATTTTGGTCCTTAATTTCCCACACTTCAGTTTGTGAGGAAGGGTAGCTGTGTGTTTTTCTCCAAAGCACCATTAGTTTTTTTTTCCCTGAGTTGAGCAGGAGGACCTTTTATGTGAGATGTAGCCCCCAGCATAGACTGGTTGGGCCGAATAGCCAGTTTCTTTACTGAAATTCAATGCTGCAACTCCTTCAATTTGGCTAACCTGACGAACAATGCTCCCCCCCCCCCCCCCCCCCCCCCCCCCCCCATTGAGAATGTCATCGCTAAGTTTGATGCAATCCTCCCACCCCCACACCCACCTCCACTCCAATGTCAGATTTCCACTTGGGCTTTCGGGGAATCAAGGGTGGGGTTTCTTAATTCTAAGAGTCTCTTATTTTCCAAAACTTTGTTCCTAAAGACCACGACAACGCGATGACGGTTCTTGCCTCTCCCACTCTTAGAGGCTGGAGTTCCAGGTTCCCCACCACCCTCTGGGGGGGGGAAAAGCATTCTCCTCACACCCCCTCCTGCCCCTCACCTTAAATCTATACCCCCTGTTTCTTTAGTAAATGTTCGGCTTTGTTCTCTGGCTAAAACTGAAGTGCTGACACTTTGTATAATCCAGCTGGTCTGTGCACAGGATGTTTACTTGACCATTGACGGAGCCCAAGTGTTGTATTCTTTTAATCGCTAAGTGGTGTACAGGCCAGAAACTTGTTGATGGAAATGGATGAGGCTTTAAAATCCCGGCTGAGCGACTTTATAATGATTGTAAACTTCCGATGACTCTTTTGTACATCTTAATGTTAACTTGAAAGCGTTGACTCGGAAGTTGGAGGGACAATGTCTTCAAGTATTCTAGCTGTTCAGGTTTTCTGGGGTTTTGGGTCATTTTGTGCTGCAAATGTGCATTCAAATAAACCCAAATGTGTTTGACTTTGTTCAGCTTTTAAAAAAGGGCATCATTTTATATCATCACGGGGTTTTGTTCATTTCCAAGATCTGAAAGGGTTAAGGCTTGTAGTATTATCCCTTCGTTCATTTAATCGCAAAGTCTTTTCTCTTTTGACTTTCCCTGACATCTCTCTTTTTCTCAAAACTCTGCTGACTGGCATTCCCTGTGTTCAAACACCCACAGTCCTGAGGGGACTAGGTACCAGGACGATGGTTTTCTTTGTGGGGGAGAAGAAGAGAGACTGAGATGGAGGCAGTATGTGTGAATTTGAGTGATGAGAATTGGTACTGGAAGAGGACAGGCTTAGAGGGCTAGAGGATGACTGAGGTAGGGAGGGGGCGAGACCATGGAGGGGTCTAAAAGTGAGGCTGAGAATTTTAAAATTAACATGTTACTGGATTGGGATTCATTATACATCAGCGAGCATTGAGATTGGAGCAGCATCCCGAAGGATTTGAGGTGTTCAGAGGATGAGGAATTGAAGGGGACAAGATGTCTGAAAGCTCATTTAAAGGTGACAAGGTCATTCAGAAATATGGAGAGTTCCAGAGGTGAAAATAAACTCCTGGTCTGTAACCGTCTGATTTGTCAAGATTTAACCCGAAATGCACTGTCTAAACAAATCCTGAATATCCCTCCCACTGACTCAACAACATTGAAACTCAAGTGTCATCCATCATCAGTCAGGTCTGACAGAATGCCATTGGTTGGTCACCTGCATGGTCAGTGTATTAGCAAGGTTTTTTTGCTTTGTATCTGATTTCTAGTAATTTCTCTTTTCTCTTTCTCCCTCTCTCTCTTTCTCCCTCTCTCTCTTTCTCCCTCTCTCTCTTTCTCCCTCTCTCTCTTTCTCCCTCTCTCTCTTTCTCCCTCTCTCTCTTTCTCCCTCTCTCTCTTTCTCCCTCTCTCTCTTTCTCCCTCTCTCTCTTTCTCCCTCTCTCTCTTTCTCCCTCTCTCTCTTTCTCCCTCTCTCTCTCTTTCTCCCTCTCTCTCTCTTTCTCTCTCTCTCTCTCCTTTCTCTCTCTCTTCTCTCTTCTCTCTCTCTCTCTCTCTCTTCTCTCTCTCTCTTCTCTCTCTCTCTCTTTCTCTCTCTCTCTCTTTCTCTCTCTCTCTCTCTCTCTCTCTCTCCCTCCCTCTCTCCCCCCGCGCCCTCGCTCTTCCCCCCCGCGCCCTCGCTCTTCCCCCCCGCGCCTCGCTCTTCCCCCCCCGCGCCCCCGCTCCTTCCCCCCCGCGCCCTCGCTCTTTCCCCCCCGCGCCTCGCTCTTCCCCCGCGCCCTCGCTCTTCCCCCCGCGCCCTCGCTTCTTCCCCCCGCCGCCCTCGCTCTTCCCCCCGCGCCCCTCGCTCTTCCCCCCCGCCGCCCCTCGCTCTTCCCCCCCGCGCCCTCGCTCTTCCCCCCCCGCGCCCTCGCGTCTCCCCCCCCCCCGCGCCGCGCTCCTTCCCCCCCCGCCCTCGCTCTTCCCCCCCCGCGCCCTCGCTCTTCCCCCCCGCGCTCGCTCTTTCCCCCGCCGCGCCCTCGCTCTCCTCCCCCGGCCTCCGCTTTCCCCCCCGCGCCCTCTCTCTCCCCCCCCCCCCCGTGCCCTCGCTCTTCCCCCCCCCCGCCCTCTCTCTCCCCCCCCCTCTTCCCCCCCCCTCTTTCTCTGCCCCACCTTCCCCTTTTTTCTCTCTCTTGCCGTGTCTCTCTCTCTCTCTCTCACTCACACTCACACTCACTCACACACACACACACACTTCTATTTATTCGTACTCTCTCCTTGCCCTTGCTCTTTCTCACTCTCGACCCTTGAGTTGGTTAGCTATCTCTCTTTGTTGCTGCTCCCTCCTGTCTCGGAGTTGCCCTGGGTTGGGGTATTTGGATTTGGGGGGCTGGTTTCTTCCAGAACACTCTGCTTCAGTGTGTCAGAATCCTGTATCCGCCATGGTGGTCTGGGTGACGCTGCCCAGGTACACGAGGCCCACTGCAGTTTGACCTGAGAGTGAGGGCCTTCTGAAAGGATTTAATCTGGGGATGGGTCTTGAAACTTTCGAGTGATGGAACTGTGTGTCCGATGACTACTAGTTCCATTGTGGGGCTGACCTTGGGATTGGAATCAAACGCTCTGCGTGGATGGTGACCTCTGTGCTGAAGGACAGCACTTTTCTCTATCCATTCCCACCATTTTCCAGATTCTGGAGATGGTGGTCAGCCTGTTGGCAGCCAGTGGGCGGCACGGTGGCACAGTGGTTAGCACTGCTGCCTCACAGTGCCAGGGACCTGGGTTCAATTCCCGCCTCAGGCGACTGACTGTGTGGAGTTTGCACGTTCTCCCCGTGTCTGCGTGGGTTTCCTCCGGGTGCTCTGGTTTCCTCCCACAGTCCAAAGATGTGCAGGTCAGGTGAATTGGCCATGCTAAATTGCCCGTAGTGATAGGTAAAGGGGTAAATGTAGGGGAATGGATGGGTTGTGCTTCGGCGGGTCGGTGTGGACTTGTTGGGCCGAAGGGCCTGTTTCCACACTGTAAGTAATCTAATCTAATCTATTTTTCTAATGAAAACAAAATACTACGACACTGGCAATCTGAAATGCAAAGAGTTGCATGCTGGAGTAACTCAGCAAGTCTGGCAACATCTACGGTGGGAGAAACAGAGTTAGCGTTTCAAATATGTGGCTCCTCTTCAGTACAGATCCACAGTGGTTTCTGAAACTCTCACCCACTAGGGCTGTGCGGCCTGCAATCTATGAGGTGATATGAGGTGGGTGGCACAGTGGTTAGCACTGCTGCCTCACAGCGCCAGAGACCCGGGTTCAATTCCCGCCTCAGGCGACTGACTGTGTGGAGTTTGCACGTTCTCACCGTGTCTGCGTGGGTTTCCTCCAGGTGCTCCGGTTTCCTCCCACAGTCCAAAGATGTGCAGGTTAGGTGATTTGGCCATACTAAATTGCCCGTAGTGTTAGGTAAGGGGTAAATGTAGGGGTATGGGTGGGTGGCGCTTTAGCGGGATGGTGTGGACTTGGGCCAAAGGGCCTGTTTCCACACTGTAAGTAATCTAATCTAACCTAATATAACTGAAATGTTCCAAGATATTAAAAGCGGAACAGATAGAGAGGAGCTTCGTCTGATGGAGGCGCTGTTTAGGGAGTCTCAGACTGCAGGGCATTCTCTGAAGGTTAGAAAGCGCTGAACACAAAATGTAGGGTGGCTGTTTGGATTCTATTCCATAAGGGTCTAGGGTGTAATTACAATAAAGCAGTCTGATCAAAGTATTGACCCAGCTCATCTATCATCTCAATAAACTTCCATTCTGTTTCCAACCAATGGCACATTTGAGAGGCATCTGGATGGGTATATGAATAGGAAGGGTTTGGAGGGATATGGGCCGGGTGCTGGCAGGTGGGACTAGATTGGGTTGGGATATCTGGTTGGCATGGACGGGTTGGACCGAAGGGTCTGTTTCTGTGTTGTACGTCTCTGACTCTTCCCCTGTTTGTTTTCATCAACTCTATCCCCACTGAAGGGGAGAGGTTCTGAGAAATGTCTTAAGGCTCAGGGCTCTTGGTGTAATTGAGACAAAAATACGTTCCTTTATAAGAAATCCCAGCTTTGCATCTGGTGGCATTCAATTTACAAAATGTAGAGCTGAAAGCTCAGCTCACTGACCATAGAACAATCATCGATCGCTAGAGAAACCCACCTGGTACACTCAAAGAGTCATACAGCAGAGAAACAGACCCTTTGGCCCAACCAGTCCATGCCGACTAGAATCCCAAACTAAACTAGTCCCACCTGCCTGCTCCTGGCCCATATCCCTCCAAACCTTTCCAATTCATGTTCTTATCTAAGTGTCTTTTTAACATTGTAATTGTACCCACATCCTCAGCAAGTTCATTCCACACGTAAACCACTCTGTGTAAAAACATTTGCCCCTCAATCTCCCTCCTCTCACCTTAAAAATGTGCCTCCTAGTCTTGAAATCCCCCACACTAGGGTAAAGACACTTACCATTAGCTCTATCTATACCCCTCATTATTTTATTAACTTTCAGGTTGTCTCTCAACCTCCTTCACAACTAGGTGCAGCAATAGGCCATTCAGCCTTTCGAGCCTATCCCGCTATTCAATACAATCATGGCTCAAATCCACTTTCCAGCCCACTCTCCATAACCCTTTAGCTTGTTACTAATTGTCTATCATCTCCTTTCTCAATGTCCCAGCGTCTACCACATTCTGCATGGGGAGGTGGGGTGTGGCGCTGGGGCGGGGTGGGTAAGGGGGATGTAATTCCATACATTTGACCAACATTTTCTTCTAATCATTTACCCCCTCTACCTGGTTGGACCGACATGCGACTCCAGACCAACAGCGACGTTGTGGACTCTTAACTGTCTCTGAAATGGCCCAGCAAGATGCTCAATTCGAGGGCAGTTAGGGCTGGGTGATTGGCCTCACCAGCAACACCCAGGTCCCTTGTAAGCAATGCCAGGTGCAGTCTGACCACGCTCCTTCACCATTGAAGCAAGGGTTTGTCTTATGAGAGAAAGTTGGAAAGGCTGGGCCTAGACTCACTGGAGTTTGGAAGCAATTTTATTGAGAAACCAGATTGTATGGGGGCTTGACATGGTAGATGCCAAGATGATGTGTCCCTGATCTCGGGGGAGTCTGGAATTGCTGTTTAAAGATAGGGGTAGGGGTTCATTTTTTTTGTCTAAGGTGACCTTTTTTTCCCCTCAGTCATTAGTCTTTGGAGTTCCCTTCCCTACAAAGTAATGCAGGTTGGGACATTGAATTTATTCAAAGCTGAGTTAAACAGCTTTGTGATTTTTGCAACAGGGAAAGTGGCATTGTGACTTTAAGATCAGCCATGACGATCTTACCGAAAGGTGGAGCAGGCTTTTCCCTCAGTGGGCTGAATGGCCTACTCCGAATTCTTGTGAACTCTGCCAGAGCGTACGGCCTAATGGTATTATCGTTAATGCAGACACCCAGGTAATGTTCTGGGGTACCTGGGATCAAATCCCACCACGGCAGATGGTGGAATTTGAATTCAGTAAAAAAATCTAGAATTAAGAGTCTAATGATGCCCATGAACCCACCTGGGTCACTAATGCCCTTTAGGGAAGGAAACTGCCATTCTTACCTGGTCTGGCCTACGTGTGACTCCAGATCCACGCAACATAGTTGACGCTTAACTGCCCTCTGGGCAATTAGGGATGGGCAATAAATGCTGGCCTTGAGAGCAATACCCACGCCCTGTGAATGAGAATAAAAAAGATTGTTTATAAGAGAAGCTATTCTGGAAAAACTGAGACCAAAATAGTCGTTTGTCTATTATCGGTGATTAGCAGATGTATTCAGTCAAATTCAAGTGTGCTAACTTGCTCTTCTCTTTATCTTGCTGTGTATATGTACAGAACTGGAAGCCAAGTAGTGCTGTCCTATCTCAGAATGTTCCGGACATCATTTTCCCATGGTCCCAGCTGGAACATCCGGGTCATCTGAAACGCCAGAAGAGAGACTGGGTCATTCCACCAATCAACGTTCCTGAAAATTCTCGTGGTCCTTTCCCTCAGGAATTGGTCACGGTATGAATCCATTTCTAGCCCATCACCTCAACTGGGGAAAGGCGGGGGGAGCACTGGGATGTGGTGGTAATGTCACTGGATTAGTAATCCAGAGGCTGACACTCATACTGTCGAGATGTTGCTTCAGTTCCTATCACAGCGTCTCGTGGAATCTAAATTCATTGATTAACAGAAAAAAGAATGGGATATAAAACTAGAATTACAAATAACTTTATTGTCGCACGTACTCCCATGTTACAAAGAGTTTACAAGTCACCATTTTAGGTACAAGATACTTCAATACAGATACTTAAGTATTTGGTATAAAGTAGAAAAAGTAATAAATAAAAAAGTTTAGCATAAGAATAAAAATGAAAACTAAAAGTACACAATTTACAGCCCTTCCACCCCAGTCCGTGCCAGCACCTGGCCTCCTGACCAGGCCGGGTCAAGCCTGCAGACAACACTAGCCTTTGAAATTCGAGGTCTCACCTATAATCCACAAAGGGGCCATGCCCCCTCCCAACGGCCTACAGTCCACAAAGAGGCCTTTCCCCCTCCCAACCGCCTACAGTCCACAAAGAGGCCTTTCCCCCTCCCAACGGCCTACAGTCCACAAAGAGGCCTTTCCCCCTCCCAACCGCCTACAGTCCACAAAGAGGCCTTTCCCCCTCCCAACGGCCTACAGTCCACAAAGAGGCCTTGCCTCCTCCCAACGGCCTACAGTCACGTACGTCTGAAGTCTCCTGTCCTTACTGGGCCTGGCCTACATGTACAGTCAGTAACAGCCGTATCATCACATGCAAGCACTGGAAAGTGGGACTTGAGAGCAGACTTGATGGCCCAAAGGGTCTCTCGTGTACTGTATGATTCTACGTGACTCCAGAATAATCCAGGCTGATGTTTTGGGGACGTGGGCTTTGAATCCCACTATGGTAGATGGTGAAATTTGAATTCAGTATTTTAGAACAAAAACTCTGGATTAAATATCAACCGTGTCACTGTCAACTGTTGTAAAAACCCAACTGATTCACTAACGCCCTTTAGGGAAGGAAATCTGCCCCCCGGGCCTAAATGTGACTCCACAACCACAGCGATGTAGTCAACTCTTAACTGCTCATTGAGGGATGGTCTAGCCACTGACACCCACGTCCACAAAACTACCGAGTTTGTAGAGCCACTTCAACTGTGATGAGAGAAACATGGAAAGTGGTGGAGAAATTCAGCAGATCCTGCAGCATCTGAATCCTCCTCGTCCTCCTCCTCCACCCCTCCCCCATTTCCCTTCCAAGGATTTCTGGACAAACTACTTACCATGTGCAGATAATTCATTATAATTAAAACCATCTCTGATTCATAGGTGGAATATTTAGGTAAAAGAGAAACCTCCAGGCGCCTACGCATTCAGATGCGCTGTAGCTAATAACCACCCCAGCTGGCTATTTTTGCCCTTATAATAACTGTCTCCTTTTATGAGTGCTTGTCCAACACTGATGTCCATGTTGGAACACGATGGGTTCAGGACCCACTCCAAAGATTCTAGTCCAAATTCCAGCCTAGAATGGAATTTGGGAGTTGGAAGAGCTTTGTTATCAGACACAGAGTTAATCAACTCCGTCTCCCTCCCAAACCCCCACCCACCCCCAGAGTGGGAGTAAACGATTGCGTGGTGGGGGGTGGGAGAGAGATATTCCTTGTGTCCGGGTGCATATTTAACCTTCAGCCAAATCAGTATGTGTGCGCAGTGGGATCTTGCTGTGCTTCCTGTATGATAGGAGCATAACAGATACGAGTAAGGTTAGGCCATTTGGCCCATCGAGCTGGCTCCACCACTTGAACATGCCTGGCCTGATCATCTAGCTCCCTGTCATTTCTCCCCATCGTCATTATCACTTTGTGGTGTCAACTGTCATCTTATCCATCCCTGAACTGAACCTGCTCAATGATTGAGCTTCCAATCATGGAATCTTCTGGAAAATCCCAAATACTCTCCACCTTCGGAAAGAAGTTCCTGGCATTGGGAATATTCCTATCCAGGACGTGTTCATCGCTGAGCATTTATTACCCATCGCTAATTGCCCAGTGGGCAGTTACGAATCATCTAAATTGTTGTGGGACTGGAGTCACATGTAGGCCAGCTTTTCTTCTCTCTGGGCATTAGTGAACCAGACGGATTGCCATTAGACCAGAGTTTTATTCCACCATCTGCCGTGACAGGTCCCCAGGACATTATCTAGAGCTCGGGATTGATGCTCTCACAACAATACCACTGGGCTTGTCACCTCCGCAGTGTAGGATATAAGAAGCTCAACACAATTTTATCCCTCCTCTTGTAATTTCAGTAACGCATGACTCCTAAGTGTCCCCTTTTCCTTTTGGATTTGCAGATCCGATCTGACCGTGATAAAAACCGTTCGCTGCGCTACAGCGTCACAGGGCCAGGGGCAGATCAACCACCGGCCGGAATCTTCAGTATCAATCCCATCTCCGGTCAGCTAGCCGTGACTAAACCTCTGGATCGGGAACAGAGAGCCTCATACCATGTAAGTTTCTGCTTTGTGAGCAAGCTTTGAATGTGAAGCATTTTCACCCAGGTGGGAGTGGTCTCCATTGGTGGGAGAGTTGCTAACCAGAGGGGACAGATAATCGGCAGAGGAATCAGCGAGGCGATGGAGAAGTCATAAGTTTATGTAGCGAGGAGTTGTGATCTGGAAGGCTGACAAAACAGATTCAAGAGGAACTTTCAAAAGGGAATAGTGTAAAATACTTGAGGGATCAGCCATGATGGTATTGAATCACAGGATAGGCTAGGGAGGCTGAATGTTGTTATCTTTGTTTTGCTGTGAGACTTTGGAGAAGGGATGGGGGAGGGAGAATGTTGTTCCAATGAGGTAGCACAATTGGCCGAATTAACTTGTTACCCTTGGAATCCTATACCATAAGAGAACTGTGGAAGTTGGGTCACTGAGGGCAGATGACGTTAGGTTTCTAGATCGAAAGGCATGAAGGGATGTGGGTATGGTGCAGGGGAGTCATGTTGAAATAGTAGAGCAGCCATTGTCTTACCAGGTTGAGGAGCAGTCTTAATGGGCTGGAGGGCCTACGACAACCCCTGCTCCATTTGTGGTGAGAATGACATCGAGACTCTGCAGAGGGGCACAGACAGGTGAGGGGGTAAAAACCTGGCAGATGTGGGATAAAGTGGGGTATAAAGGGAGATTATGCACTCTGATAGGAAGAATAGAGGAGCTGAATGTTACTTAAATGGTGAAAGACTGCAGAAAGCTGCAGCACAAGGGGATTTGGGAGTCCTTGTACAAGGATAAAGGATCAGCACCAAGTTGAGCATCTAACAGGGAAGTCCAATGATATGTTGACCAGATTGGGGCATCAATTTTATTTCCCTGTCCAGCAGCCTTTGTCTGTCTTGTTATGTTTGATTAGCTCAGTTGGTTGGATAGCTGGTTTGTGATGCAAAATGAAGCCAATGGCATTGAGTCCATCTCTGCACTTTCCTTCTCGACCTCTCTCCTCACCTGAGGCGTGGTGACCCTCAGGTTAAACCACCACCTGTCACACCTGCCTCTCTCTCACTCTCTGCCGTAGGGTTTGATCAGATTATGGTGACTTCACCCTGACGAGAATCTATCTACTTTGCCATCGCCATGTCCAGCATCTCCCTTCCCCCGTTACTTCTCTGTGGAGGAGAATTTGTCAGAGAGAGAGAAATGTCCTGCTCTTTGTCTTTAATTGGTCTTTGGGGGTGCCCTCGTTGTCGGCTCTCCCAGGAGGTGAATCATCCTCTCAGGATCTCAGACATTTCCATTAAAATCACCTCTCGTTCTCCTAAACGTAAGCTTTCCCAGTTATCAGTATCCGAGTAATTTGCGAACCAAATTTTAGAATTAGAGGAATTTTATTTTGCAGTTTAAAATCGATGAGAGTCATGGAATTGTTACAGCACAGGAGGAGCCAATAAGTGGGTGCTGGAAAAGTGCAGCCGACCAGGCAGCATCTGAGGAGCAGGAGACACGACGTTTTGAGCATAAGCTCGTCGGCACAGGAGGAGGCCATTCAGTCCATCGTGCCTGCCTTGTTCTATCCCCTAGCACCAATCTCCTGCCTTTCCCCACATCCCTGCTCACCATTTCTATCCCAACACCTATCCAATGCCCCTCCTGAATGCCTCAGTGGGATCCTGCCTCCCCCATATTCCCAGGCAGTGAATTCCAGACCCGAACCAGACGCTGGGTGAGAAAGGCCTTGCTCACTTCACCTTTGCATCATTTGCACCTCATTTTAGATCTACACCTCCTCATTCTTGTTCCTTTTATAAATGCAGACAGCTTCTCCCTATTGTCTCTGCCCAGACTGCTCATGATTTTGCAATCCTCAATCAAATCTCCTCTCGGCCGCCTTCTCTCCAACTTCCTGAATGTGTCCTTGTAACTGAAGTTTCTCAGAGCGGGAATCGTGTTCCTAAATGGCATCTGCACTCTTTCCGATACTTTCACACCTTTACTATAATGTAGCACCCAGAACTGTACCCAGTACTCCAGCTGAGGTCCAACGTGTGCTGTGTGCAATCTTAACGTGTCTTCCAAATTATTACACATTAAATATGTTCGGATGACATTTTAATTTTGGCAACTATTGCAAAGCAGCAAATGGAAACGCTAGGAGACAGCAAGGGCTACCGATGCTGGAAACCAGAGTCAATAGATTGTGGAGCTGGAAAAGCACAGCAGGTCAGACAACATCCGAGGAGCAGGAACGTCAATGTTTCGGGCTGAAACCCTTCTTCATCAGGGCTTCCCTGCTCCATGGATCCTGTCTGACCTGCTGTGCTTTTCCAGCCTCTTGCCTATTTTTCCACCCCACCCTGTACCAATGGAAAAGCTACAACATGGAGAACATCACAACATCACAACATGGAGAAAGTGAGGAGTGCAGATCCTGGAGAGTCAGAGTCGAAAAGTGTGGTGCTGGGAAAGCACAGCTGGTCAGGCAGCATCCGAGGAGAAGGAGAGCATAAGCCCTTCATCAGGCGCCACACCTTTTTCTCGACTACGACTATCACCAGAATATAGAAAAGGCTTTCTAACCTTTTTAAGCCTTCAGTAACCTTTAACCTGAAAGAATGACCTGTGGCCCAGTGTTTGAAAAGGTAATTAGGTCATAGAGTCATAGAGATGTACCGCATGGAAACCGACCCTTCGGTCCAACCCATCCATACTGACCAGATATCCCAACCCAATCTAGTCCCACCTGCCAGCACCCGGCCCATATCCCTCCAAACCCTTCCTATTCATATACCCATCCAAATGCCTCTTAAATGTTGCAATTGTACCAACCTCCACCACATCCTCTGGCAGCTCATTCCATACACGTACCACCCTCTGTGTGAAAATGTTGCCACTTATATCTTTCCCCTCTCACCCAAAACCTATGCCCTCTAGTTCTGGACTCCCTGACCCCAGGAAAGAGACTTTGTCTATTTATTCTATCATGCCCCTCATGATTTTATAAACTTCTATAAGGTCACCCCTCAGCCTCCGACGCCCCAGCCTGTTCAGCCTCTCCCTGTAGCTCAAATCCTCCAACCCTGGCAACATCCTTTATCTTTTCTGAACCCTTTCAAGTTTCACAACATCTTTCCAATAGGAAGGAGACCAGAATTGCATGCAATATTCCAACAGTGGCCTAACCAATGTCCTGTACAGCCTCAACTTGACCTCCCAACTCCTGTACTCAATACTCTGACCAATAAAGGAAAGTATACCAAACGCCTTCTTCACTATCCTATCTACCTGTGACTCCACTTTCAAGGAGCTATGAACCTGCACTCCAAGGTCCCTTTGTTCAGCAACACTCCCTAGGACCTTACCATTAAGTGTATAAGTCCTGCTAAGATTTGCTTTCCCAAAATGCAGCACCTCGCATTTATCTGAATTAAACTCCATCTGCCACTTCTCAGCCCATTGGCCCTGCTGGTCCAGATCCTGTTGTAATCTGAGGTAACCCTCTTCGCTGTCCACTACACCTCCAATTTTTGGTATCATCTGCAAACTTACTAACTGTACCTCTTATGCTCACATCCAAATGGTTTATATAATTGACAAAAAGTAGAGGACCCCGCACCGATCCTTGTGGCACTCCACTGGTCACAGGCCTCCAGTCTGATAAACATCCCTCCACCACCACCCTCTGTCCTCTACCTTTGAGCCAGTTCTGTATCCAAATGGCTAGTTCTCCCTGTGTTCCATGTTACCCATGATATCTTGGCGTGCTTCTTGTCTTCCAGCTAAGAGCCCACGCGGTGGACCTGAATGGGAATCAAGTGGAAAATCCAATCGACATAGTTATCAATGTCATCGATATGAACGATAACCGGCCAGAGTTTCTACATCAAGTTTGGAATGGTTCTGTTCCGGAAGGGTCAAAGCCAGGTGAGAGTTGATAAGGTTCTAAGTTGCAGAAGGCACCCATAGTACTCTGGGATCTCCTCCTCCTTTATTCTCTCACAGCATGGGCGGCAAGACCAACATATATTGCCCATCCCTAATGAAGAGTTAGCTCCATTGCTCTTGAGCCAGATTGGGTAAGGACTGCAGATTTCCCTCCCTAAAGGGACCCTGATGAACAAGATGGGTTTTTGCAACAGTTCATGTCAGTTCCTGCTCCCGGTCACTGAGACTACATTTTCGATTCCAGATTTAGTAACGTGGTCAAATTCCACCATCTGCCCTGCTGGGATTTGAACCCACGTACCTAAGCTTTTACCTACGGCACGATGGCTCAGTGGTTAGCACGGCTGCCTCACAGCACCAGGGACCCAGGTTCAATTCCCACCTTAGGTGTCTGTGTGGAGTTTGCACATTCTCCCCGTGTCTGCGTGGGTTTCCTCCGGATGCTCCGGTTTCTTCCCACAGTCCAAAGATGTACGGGTCAGGTGAATTGGCCATGCTAAATCACCCGTAGTGATAAGTGCATTGGTCAGAGGTAAATATGGGGAATGGATATGGGTAGGTTACTCTTCAGAGGGTCGGTGTGGACTTGTTGGGCTGAAGGGCCTGTTTCCATTCTGTAGGTAATCTAATCTAACCTGACATTTCTGGATTACTAGCCCAGTGACATTACTACTGGGGCACTGTCTGAGAATCATACAGACCCGAAAGGGCCCTTTGGCCCAATGAAACTATACTGCCAAATATCCACTAAAGCTAGACTAGTCTCCCTCTCTAGCAGTAGGCCCATCGCCCTGAGTGCTATGACATTTCAATCTATGTCCTTGGCTTATTTCAGAGGCCAGGTCTGTAAGAATGATCATCTGATCAGAGCAGTGATTAGAGATTTCAAAAACCAGTGTGTAAAGATGGCGTTTCTCCCCTTTTGCCTCATTATCAAGCTAATAAATATTTCACAGTAAGACCAAAGCTGGGTAAAAAGAGTGAAACTTGCCTCCTGGTTGGAGGACTCACTGACCGGGGTGGGGAGGGCACTAGTTAAGGGGTTTAGAGGGGGATGTGAAGATTTTGTTTTCACGTGGAGGGTGGTGGACACCTGGGAGTCAATGGCTAAAGCGTAGTAGATTCAAGAACCCTCTACATGTTTAAGAACTTGCAATGCCAGGGTATGTGAGGCCACAAGCCAGGTGCTGGGGAATGGGACCAGGATAAGCGAGTATAGAGACGATGGGCCAAAGAGCCTTCTTCCATGCTGAAAAAATTCTATGACTCAGTGTCATGGATAAAGGTTATGGGAGCTAAGAGTGAAGAAGGGTGAGAGGTGACTTGATAGAGGTGTACAAGATGTTAAGAGGCATAGATAGAGTGGATAGACACAGACTTTTTCCCAGGGCAGAAATGGTTATCACGAGGGGGCATCATTTTAAGGTGATTGGAGGAAGGTTTAGGGGAGATGTCAGAGATAGATTCTTTACACAGAGTGTGGTGGATGCGTGGAATGTACTACCAGCAGTGATAGTAGAGTTAGATACATTAGGGGACATTTCAGCGACTCTTGGACAGGCACGTGGATGATAGAACAATGAAGGGCATGTAGGTTAGCTTGATCTTGGCGTAGGATAGAAGGCTGACACAACACCGAGGGCTGAAGGGCCTGTACTGTTCTGTGTTCTATGTTCAATGGTCTTGTGTTACCCCAGCTACCCAGACAGGGTCTTGTTTGTTCATTGGAAGTGATATAGGGTAGGGCTTCACTGGCAACACCACCATTGATGGCCACTCCCTAAGTGTCCTCCTTTGCAAATATAACTGAGTGGGGGAGGCGTGATGCAAGATCATAACACAAGGCAGCTGGGTATCAGCCATATTGCTGTGGGCCTGGAGTTGCATATGCGCCAAACAGGGTACGGTGGCCCTCGGGAAAGGAAAATGGTGAGCCTGTTGGTTTTGTTGGACAATCTCACGGTGCGGGCCTTTTTATTTGCAGTTTTGTTGAATTGTATTCCGATTCCCTGCTTGCCCTGTCGTGACTGGGCAGGCCCTGGCAGCATAGCCACAGAATCTTAGAGTGAGGGGACGTTGGTACCCTGTTGGCGTGGCCTGGCCAGGCCAGGGAGGGTGAATAGGGGTGTTGGGTCTGTGGAGGGTGGGGGGGGGTAGGGTGACAGTGAGGAGACTGGATCCTGCTTGGCACTTGCTCAATGCCAAAGATTTGGGTCACCGTGTAGCACCAAGAGCAGCTCCAACTCTGGGAGAGGCTGAGCTGAAATGGCGGACATCAGGTCAGGTACCATCCTGCTGGGAAAACACATCTCCCAATGCGGAGTGGGGAGAGTAATGATGTCAGAGGCAATCGAGGCTAAAGGTCATGATGCTGAGCATGTTTCTAAAATTGATTTGACATGCAATGGTTTTTAAACTAAGTCTCGAGAGTTGTTCTCTTGATCGAAGATTAAGTTCTCCTTTCTCCTCCCCAGGAACGTTTGTGATGGCAGTGACTGCAATGGACGCTGATGACCCTAATTCCGCCAACGGCATATTAAGATACAAGATTCTCTCGCAAATGCCAAACAGTCCGTCTCCGAATATGTTCACAATCAATAACCAGACGGGCGATATCGTCACTGTAGCGGCTGGCCTTGACAGAGAGGTACGTCAGAAGAGGGGATGGCTTCACTCCATCTCCCTGTCAAGAAATAAAAGCTGCCGGCAAATTACTGCCTTCCACCTGCCCTTGAATTAGAATATTTCGTCAGCAGCTCAGCTTTGTTCAGTCAGCTTAGCGTTTGAGTGTGAGGGAAGGTTTTGTTTTATAAATATCCATTCATAGAACGTGGGCATCACTGGGTCAGCATTTATTGCCCATCCCTAGTTGCCCCTTGAGAAGGTGGGGGTGAGCTGCCGCCTTGAACCGCTGCAGTCCATGTGCTGTGGGTAGACCCACAATGCCCTTAGGGAGGGAATTCCAGGATTCTGACCCAGTGACACTGAAGGAACAGTGATATATTTCCAAATGAGAATGGTGAGGGGCTTGGAGGGGAACTTGCACGGGGTGGTGTTCCCATGTATCTGCTGCCCTTGTCCTTCTGGATGGAAGAGATCGTGGATTTTGAAGGTGCTGTCTAAGGATCTTTGGTGAATTTCTGCAGCTCGTCTTGTAGATGGGACACACTGCTGCAACTGAGCAACGGTGGTGGAGGGAGTGGATGTTTCTCAATGTGGTGCCAGTCAAGCGGGGGCTGCTTTGGCCTGGATGGTGTCGAGCTTCTTGAGTGTTGTTGGAGCTGTCCCCATCTAGACAAATGGGGAGTATTCCATCACACTCCTGAGTTGTGCCTTGTAGATGGTGGAGATGGTGCCTTGGGGAGTCAGGGAGTGAGTTACTTACTGCAAAATTCCTAGTCTCTGACCACTATGTTTATTTGGTGAGTCCAGTTGAGTTTCTGGTCACTGATAACCCCCAGGATGTCGATAGTGGGGGATTCAGTGATGGTAACACCATATAATGTCAGGGAGCAATCGTTTAGCTTCTTCACTTAACAGAGATGACATTGCCTGGCATGTGTGACGTATGAGTGTCACTTGCTGCTTTCTGAACATCTACCCATGATGCTTTGCTGCTTTTATGATGTGGGAATCTATTAATCGCAATCTTGAACTTACTAAACATGTGAGCATCCACAGCTTTCTGAGGCAAGTGTTTCTAAAGATTCATCTTCCCGAGTGATTCACCTTCCTCATCTTAGTCCTAAATATCCAGCCGCTGGTCCTAGGCCCCTCCAGACAGATGCATCCTCCAGGCTCTGTCTACCCTGTCAATCTCTGTAAGAATTTTGCGTTCTTTATTGCAATCTCCCTTGTTCTTCTCAACTCCAGTGAATGCGAGCACCATCTCCTTGTCAGACAATCCCTTTGTCCCAGGATTTAGTTCAGTGAACCTTTGCAGCACCTCTGCGCAGCACCTCTGCACCCTCTTTACAGATTTCTTTCACAGCTAGCTTTCTGTGCACATTTTGCTCAGTAAGTTGCAATAATATTGCCTTCAGTCGCCTCAGCTAAAACCAGATAGATTTTGAACAACTGAGACTTCAAAGCTAAGCAGCACTAATTTGAAAGCAGTGTGTCTAAAGTATTAATTTGTAGCATCTATCAGGTCTCATCAAAGGATTCTCTTTCCTTGGGGTGAAAGACCCTCCGCTTTCCCTGGGGAATGCATAGAAACTAGGAGCTGGAGTAGGCCATTTGGCCCTTCAACCTTGTTCTGCCAGTCATTATGATCATGGCTGATTAGATTCCCGACAGTATGGAAACAGGCCATTTGGTCCAACAAGTCCACACCGACCCTCCGAAGAGCAACCCACCCAGACCCGTTCCCCCACCCTATATTTACTTCTGACTAATGCACCTAACACTACGGGCAATTTTAGCGTGACCAATTCACCTGACCTGCACATCTTTGGATTGTGGGAGGAAACCGGAGCGCCCGGAGGAAACCCCCGCAGACATGGAGAGGATTCCAAACGTCCCACGGACAGTCGCCCAAGGCAGGAATCGAACCTGGGTCACTGGCACTGTGAGGCAGCAGTGCTAACCACTGGGTCACCATGCTGCCACATGATCATCCAACTCAGTCCCCTGTTCCCACTTTCTCCCCAGACCCTTTGATCCCTTTATCCCTAAGAACTGGATCTAACTCCTTCTTGAAAACAGTCAATGTTTTGCCCTCAACCACTTCCTGTGGCAGAGAATCCCACCGGCTCCCCACTCTCTGGGTGAAGACAATGTTCCTCATCTCGACCCAAAATGGCCTACCTGGTACTCTTAGACTGTGACCCCCCCCTCCCCCCAGCTCTGGACTCTCCGGTCATTGGGAACATCCTTCCTGTGTTTACCCTGTCTAGTTCAGTTAGAATTTTATAAATTTCTATGAGATGCCCCTCACCACCTCACCCAACCCCAACCCATTCTTTCAGGTTGATCTTGCATTTTAATGCTTTTTATCTTCTCCAGCACCTTTTTTTAGTTTTGGTATCTGGGACAGAAGTTGTTACCTATGGCCTAATCAAAGTTTGATATGAATTTTACACCTCTTGGAAGGACTTCGGGAGTTCAGGTGCACGATCCTCTGAAAGTGGAGTCCCAGGTAGACAGGGCAGTGAAGAAGGCTTTTGGCACACTGGCCTTCATCAGTCAGGGCACTGGGTATAGAAGTTGGGAAATCATGTTGCAGTTGTACAGGACGTTGGTGAGGCTGCACTCGGAGTATTGTGTTCAGTTTTGTTCACCTTGCTATAGGAAAGGCGTTATTAAACTGGAAAGAGTGCAGAAGAAATTTACAAGGATGTTGCCAGGACTCGATGGTCTGAGTTATAGGGAGAGGTTAGACAAGCTAGGACCTTTTTCTTTAGCGTGTTGGAGACTGAGGTGGGATGGGGCTTTACAGAGATCGTGAGAAGCATGGATTGGATGAATGCACTCCGGTTTTTTTCCCCAGGGTTAAGGAATCCAGGACTAGAGCAAAAACAATAAAAGGGAACCTGAGGGACACATTTTTTACACAGAGGGTGGTGCGCATATGGAATGAGCTGCCAGCAGAAGTGATTGAGGCAGGTACATTAAAAGACATTTGAATAAATACCTGGGTAGGAAAGGATTCGAAGGATATTAACTAAGTGCAGGGAAATGGGGTTAGCGTGGATGGACATTTTGGTCAGCATGGACCAGTTTGGGCCAAAGGGCCTGTAGGACTCTCTGACTCTTGTTTATTGTTACTATGTCTGGAGAAATAACTGCGACAGGAAGTGAATATAGGAGCTTTCCCTCACGTCCCATCCCATTGAAAAATACAACAGGCAATTTTTTTTCTTTGAAGCTTGGGGGTTGGGAAGGGATCTGGAAGACAAAGTTTTAAATATTTAAATGGCAAAACTGGGCAGGGGCAGTTTACGTTTATGCGAATCTTTTAAAATATTAATCACTCCAGCAAATCAATACACGGGTGCTTGAAACATTATCCCTTCCTTTTAGTGAGTCAGTTTGAGCCTGTGTGTTCTTGTATCTTTGTGAAAAAAAAGCAAACAAGTGCAGGGCTTCCCGCGTGTATTGTCATCTGTGACAGGAAAGGCAGGTACTACGGGGAGTTTTACTTGTCCGGAATGCTGAGGGGAGCTGGGCCCTCTGCACAGTACTCACACCGATATAATAATAATAATAAGGGTTTTGTGGTGTGGTGCTGATTCTGCTGCACAAGCATTTGCATTCAGCCCTACACTTCATACATTCCTGCATGTAGGTCACTCATCCATGTTCTACACTTGTACCAGCCCCTGGCACAAATTAGATTTTAATTATAATTCATACATGGGAGTTTTTCCTTGTTGTGTTTATTGTCCACCCCTAATTGCCCAGAGGGCACAGCTTAGTTTAGATCAGTCACATTGCTGTGGGTCTGGAGTCACATGTAGGCCGGAGATGGGTTTTTATGAAGGTGGTCACCTTTAGACTAATTCCAGATTTTTAATGAATTCAGCTTTGATCATTTGAGATTGAGCACAGGGCGGTAGTGGGATAGTGTTAATGTCACTAGACTAGTCATCCCAGGTTAATGTTCTAGGGACTTGGGTTCAAATCCCCACCGTGCCAGGTGATGAAATTCACATTCAGTATAAAGCTGGATTAAATAATAGCTGGTGACACTATAACCACTATCTGTCCCATTCCAGTTCACTATTGTGGGAATTAGTTAATTCGGGACACAAATCTGCTGTCCTTATCTGCACAGTCTTCCGGACCAAATAACCATCTGATTCCCTCCTGAAAGCCCACGATTGAGCTGATCTTCCCCCACACTGTCTGGCAGCACATTCCACACCCTGCCCACTCCCTGTCGATGCCCTCATGGCTTCATGCCAGTTACCTTCAGTCTGCTGTCTTGCCATCAATGGGAGCAGATTCTCCTGTCGTAGGCTGTCCACAGCGTTTGTGATTGTGAATACCTTGATCGAACCCCCACACTGCCCCAAGCCTATTCTCGAATGGAGCAGTCACTGTGTTTCCAATCTGAAGTTCCTCATTCCTGGCACCATGCTCCTGAATGCCCCCTCTCCAGTGTTTCACATCTTTGCAAAATGCAGAGCCCCAGAACCAGAAGACCATAAGACATAGGAGCAGAAGCAGGCCATTCAGCCCATCCAATTTGCTCCGCCATTCGATGAGATCATAGCTGATCTGATAATCCTCAACTCCACTTTCCTGCCTTTTCCCCATCACCCTCGATTCCCCTTCCTGATTCAAAATCTGTCTGTCTCAGCCTTGAATATACTCAGTGCCCCAGCCCGGGGGGGAGGGGGGGGGGGGAGAGAAGAATTCACTCTCCTCTGAGTGAAGAAATTCCTCCTCATCTCTGTCTTAAGTGGATAACAGAGCTGAAAATGTGTTGCTGGAAAAGCGCAGCAGGTCGGGCAGCATCCAAGGAGCAGGAGAATTGACGTTTCAGGCATGAGCCCTTCTTCAGGAATCCTCTTACAAGGATGCCTTCCTTGAAGAAGCTCTCTTCCTCCGTGAATCCTCTTGAATGGATAACCCCTTATTCTGAGACTATTCCCTGTGGTCCTAGGCAAGAGGAAACAGCCTGTCAAATTCCTAATAATCCTGTATCTTTCCATAAGGTCCCCTCTCATTCTTCTAAACCCCAGTGACTACAGGCCCAACCTACTCAACCTCTCCTCATAAGCGAGTCCCTCCATATCCAGGATCAGCCGAGTGCACCTGCTCTGGACGGTCTCCAATGTTTCCTTGTACAAGGGACCCAGAACTGTTCCCAGTATTCCAGCTGTTGCAATAATCTTGTCGAAGCTAAACCAATGTTTCATTCACATTTGATGTAACTTCTTTTTGTGCTCATTAATAAGGCCCAGGAGGCAGTATACTTTATTAACCACTCTGTCAAACTGTCCTGATGTATACACACTGAAGCCCTGCTCCTGCACTCAGCTTTCAATCGTGTTCTCCATAATGTATGTGTTAGAATCCCCTCTCACACATATCTACATGAAATTCCAGGTATTGCATTGTCCACAAATTTTGAAATTATGCCCTTTACAATAAAGTTCATCTTCTATTACAGTCAGATCTGCTATAACGTGTTTCTTTAATATGAACTGGCTTTAATGTAATTGAAGAATTTAAACCGTTATTTGTAGAATGTGAACTTCCCTTACCTGTATTGGCTATAACACAATTCCAGCCCAATTAGTTTAAATGGAATGGCTATTGCACGAATTTCTTCTAACGCAAGATCGCACGGGAAAGAAGCAATCACATCAGAACCGACTGTGTGTGCGCGCTATCTATTCACCTGCAGTCTGTTGTCACAACTGAAGAACACTATCTATGATGTTGCAATCCCTTTTATTCCCGTTCCTGTGTGCACAGCCCTGTCATGTGACACTATTAGCAAGTGGCTTTTGGAAGTCTGCGTACTCCACATCCATTGCATTACCCTCATCAGATCCCCTCCCCCGGTGCCTCTTCAAAGGACCTCACGCAAGTTAGTTAAATGCAATTTGGCCGTAACACATCCATGTTGGATTTTGGAATGAATCTACATTTGTCCAAGTGATTGTTTAATTTTGTCTCCGTTGCGTCCTCACTAACTTCATGGGCCTGTTGTTGCACGGATCATCTCCATCCTGTTGTTGGTAAAGAAGAGGATACAGTTTACAGTTCTGTAGTGCCCTGACACTGCCCCGGAGTCCTAAGGAAGACTGGAAAATTACAGCCCATGGCTCCAACGTGACTTCCTCCATTTCATATGTGCACCTGCCCTGAGCTTGGTGCCGTATGAAATGTGAATGCAGGCAGCGAGCTCAATGCCACCTCCTTACCAGATTTAAAACCCAGCATAGAAATGTCCTTCTCTCACTCAGACTTGCAGAGCACATTCTTCCTTCATAAAGACACCACCTCAGCCATGACCTGCATCAATTCCATCCCCCAGCCCCCGTGTAAATCCCCTTTTTGTCCATAATCAGACCCCCTCCTCATTTAATTGTCTATAAGCCCATTGAAAACTTTGCTCTTCCTCTTTATGGTAGATGCCAGTTTCTTCTCCTGCCCTCTCTTCCTTTTGCAATATTCAGTCTCTCCTCTCTTCCTGGCTAACACCCTCAGCAACGTTCTTGTCTAGATCCCTATCTGTTTTGTTTTCCTGGATTTGTTTGCCCACATGTAGTTATGTACTTCACTTGTACCCAACCTAGCTGTTTGTGAAACCTGAGTCCAGTCGCTTTTCTCCGTGATGAAGTTGCCTTACCCTATGTCATGACTATATAGTCCTTGTCCTAACCACCTATCACATTTCCAACGCCCCTCCTCCAAGTCCCTCCTCCCTACCTTTTATCTTCTCCTGCTGAACACTCTCTGCTCATTCCTGAAGAAGGGTCTGTGCCCGAAACGTCGAATCTCCTGTTCCCTGGATGCTGCCTGACCTGCTGTGCTGTTCCAGCAATAAAGTTTCAACTTCTCCACAGCCACCCCGGCCATTAGAATACCATGATTACTGGCCCCCAGTGTTCCCTGCCTGACACTTGGCAAAGCGTTTTCCCAAGAAACGGGTCTAGGAGCGCCCTCCTTTTGCTCTAAATTGGAACTATATTGCTGAAGACGGATTCCCTGAACCCAGTGTAGTGTCACTACTCTATACACTGTGGGGATTCTATGATTCTTACACTGGTAAAGCATTCCAGAGAGGAAGAGGTGGACGTGGGTAAAGTTAGAAGGTTTAAAAGACATTTGGATAGATACATGGATAGGCAAGGTTTGGAAGGATATGGGCCAGGAGCAGGCAGCTGGGACTAGTTTAGTTTGGGATAATGTTCCAAATGGACTGGTTGGACCGAAGTGTCTGTTTCTGTGCTGTACTACAAACTATGACTCTAACATGCTAAGGTGGTAAATGGCCGATGTGAGGGATCTGAGGCTGCATATCAACTTGCAGTATTCCAGCCATTCTGACCTCGTTAATTCGAGACAGTCCAGAGAAGGTTCACTCGGCTGAGCCCGGGAATGTAGATGCCCTTTCATGAGGAGAGGTTGAGTAGGTTGGGCGTGTACTCACTAGAGTTCAGAAAACTGAGAGGCAACTTAGTGATTAACACAGCTGTCTCTCAGTGCCAGGCACCTGGTTTCGATTCCACCCTCCTTGAAAGTAGTTACAGATAGTGAAGAAGGCATTTGGTATGCTTTCCTTTATTGGTCAGAGTATTGAGTACAGGAGTTGGGAGGTCATGTTGCGGCTGTACAGGACATTCGTTAGGCCACTTTTGGGATATTGTATGCAATTCTGGTCTCCTTCCTATCAGAAAGATGTTGTGAAACTTGAAAGGGTTCAGAAAAGATTTACAAAGCTGTTGCCAGGGTTGGAGGATTTGAGCTATAGGGAGAGGCTGAACAGGCTGGGGCTGTTTCCCTGGAGCGTCGGAGGCTGAGGGGTGACCTTTATAGAGGTTTATAAAATCATGAGGGCGTGGATAGGACAAGCAGACAAGGTCTTTGGGGTGGGGGGGAGTCCAGAACTAGAGGGCATAGATTTAGGGTGAGAGGGGAAATATATAACCAAGATCTGAGAGGCAATTTTTTCACTCAGGGTGGTACATGTATGGAATGAGCTGCCAGAGGATGTGGTGGAGGCTGGTACAATTACAACACTTAAAAGGCATCTGGATGGGTATATGAATAGGAAGGGTTTGGAGGGATATGGGCCGGGTGCTGGCAGGTGGAACTGGATTAGGTTGGGATATCTGGTCGGCATGGACGGGTTGGACCGAAGGGTCTTGTTTCCGTGCAGTACGTCTCTGTGACCGTGACTCTGGCGACTAGCTGTGTGGAGTCTATTCAGGTGTGCGTTACTAGGAAACAGGCAGATCACTAACACACTCTCCCCGTGCCTGTGTGGGTTTCCTCCAGGTACTCCGGTTTCTTCCCACAGTCCAAAGATGTGCAGGTCAGGTGGATTGGCCATTGGGAAATGCAAGGTTACAGGGTGGGATACTCTTCTGAGGGTCGGTGTGAACTTGATGGGCCGAATGGCCTGCTTCCACCCTCTAGGGATTCTATGATTCTTGGGCGTCTTGACAGGGTAGATGCAGAAGGGTCGTTTCCCTTTGAGGGAGAGTCGAGGACCAGAGGGTGTCATCTGAGAATAAGGGTCACGTGTTTGAGACAGAGATGAGGAGGAATTTCTTTTCTCAGACCGGAGTGAATCTGTGGAAGTTTTTACCACAGAGGGCTGTCGGGGCTGGGGCGTTAAGTATATTCAAGATAGAGACAGACGGAGTTTTACTCAGGAAGGGGAATCAATGTTATGGGAGGAAAGACAGGATTGTGGAGTTGGAGATTATCAGATCGACCATGGTCACGTTGAATGGTGGAGCAGGCTCGATGGGCTGAATGGCCTACTTCTCCTTTTGTCTTACTGTCGGTAGAGGGAAGATGGTAGCTCGGTGAAGGAGGAAAGCTACACTCCATGATGTATCGGAGGGTCGGTCTGTACGAGAAATGAAATCCAGTCGGCTAGGTCTGCCTCTCTTCCTTGTAACACTGGGAGGGATCTTTTCCTTGGGTTG